>NW_026601291.1:0-61087 GCF_029448725.1 Salvelinus fontinalis
TGGAAATGCACATTTTATTCTCTATAGGGGGATGTGCGAACAACAGGTAAAAATAGTGTTTGGGGCGCATTGATGAGGCAGAAAAATGTTCGTCCTTCGAGCCGGATTTGAACCAGCGACCTAAGGATTTCAGCATTAAGCATTCTACAGTCCTCCGCTCTACCAACTGAGCTATCAAAGGGACATGAAAAATCCATTGGAGCAAAAGGTACAGGTTTGAACCGTAGCATTGAGTTGAATATTTTCTACCAGATGTTGATCAACGTTGACCATTCAGCAATGGTGAGATTTCCGTGTATTGAGCGCTCGTCAGAACTGCCGAAATGTCCACAAACGGGTCTTTCCAGGCACAACTTTCTTCAATTATGGAGACGCTGATGACGTCTGCCGTTGCAGAGATTACAAAACGGGGTTACCAGTTTTGTGAATTTAGTAGGTTATCGCACATATATACCATTTCAAATTGTTTGGTTTCCTCCAAACATAACAATGGTCATCATGGCCAAACAGTTCTATTTTTGTTTCATCAGACCAGAGGACATTTCTCCAAAAAGTAGGATCTTTGTCCCCAAACTGTAGTCTGGCAATTTTATGGCGGGTTGGAGCAGTAGCTTCTTCCTTGCTGAGCGGCATTTCAGGTTCTGTTGACATAGGACTCGTTTGACTGTGGATATAGATACTTTTGTACCTGTTTCCTCCAGCATCTTCACAAGGTCCTTTGCTGTTCTTCTGGGATTGTTTTGCACATTTCGCACAAAAGTACGTTCATCTCTAGGAGACAGAACACGTCTCTTTCCTGAGCGGTATGAAGGCTGCGTGGTCCCGTGGTGTTTATACTTGCGTACAATTTTTTGTTATTGATGAACGTGGTACCTTCAGGCGTTTGGAAATTGCTCCCAAGGATGAACCAGACTTGTGGAGGTCTACATTTTATTTCTGAGGTCTTGGCTGATTTCTTTTGATTTTCCCCTGATGTCAAGCAAAGACGCACTGAGTTTGAAGGTAGGCCATGAAATACATCTACAGGTACACCTCCAATTGACTCAAATGATGTCAATTAGCCTATCAGAAGCTTCTAAAGCCATGACATCATTTTCGGGATATTTCCAAGCTGTTTAAAGGCACAGCCAACTTAGTGTATGTAAACTTCTGACCCACTGGATTTGTTATACAGTGAATTAGAAGTGATATAATCTGTCTGTAAACAATTTGGGGAAAAATTACTTCAGGGAACTTGGTGTTCTGAATTGTTCTTTACTATTTTCTGAGTTAACTTGGATTCTTTCTTAATTAGGAAACTGGAAATGCACGTTTTATTCTCTATAGGGAATGTGCGAACATCAGGCAAATGTATATCTTTTAGGCGCATTTATGAGGTAGGAAAAGGGTCCTGCTCAAGTCGGATATCAGCATTTAGTGTTCACGGTCCTCTGCTATGCCAACTGAGCTATTGAATGTGGTGAATTGTGGATAAACTTGAAGTGTTTTGAATTCTTCTGTATGATTGGATTCGTACACCTAGACTATTCTTATAGGAAACGTGAAATGCACATTTTATTCTCTATAGGGGGATGTGCGAACAACAGGTAAAAATAGTGTTTGGGGCGCATTGATGAGGCAGAAAAATGTTCGTCCTTCGAGCCGGATTTGAACCAGCGACCTAAGGATTTCAGCATTAAGCATTCTACAGTCCTCCACTCTACCAACTGCGCTATCGATGGGACATGAAAAATCCATTGGAGCAAAAGGTACATGTTTGAACCGTAGCATTGAGTTGAATCTTTTCTACTAGATGTTGATCAACGTTGACCATTCAGCCATGGTGAGACTTCCGTGTATTGAGCGCTCGTCAGAACTGCCGAAATGTCCACAAACGGGTCTTTCCAGGCACAGCTTTCTTCAATTATGGAGACGCTGATGACGTCTGCCGTTGCAGAGATTACAAAACGGGGGTACCAGTTTTGTGAATTTAGTAGGTTATCGCACATATATACCATTTCAAATTGTTTGGTTTCCTCCAAACATAACAATGGTCATCATGGCCAAACAGTTCTATTTTTGTTTCATCAGACCAGAGGACATTTCTCCAAAAAGTAGGATCTTTGTCCTCAAACTGTAGTCTGGCATTTTTATGGCGGGTTGGAGCAGTAGCTTCTTCCTTGCTGAGCGGCATTTCAGGTTCTGTTGACATAGGACTCGTTTGACTGTGGATATAGATACTTTTGTACCTGTTTCCTCCAGCATCTTCACAAGGTCCTTTGCTGTTCTTCTGGGATTGTTTTGCACTTTTCGCACAAAAGTACGTTCATCTCTAGGAGACAGAACACGTCTCTTTCCTGAGCGGTATGAAGGCTGCGTGGTCCCATGGTGTTTATACTTGCGTACAATTTTTTGTTATTGATGAACGTGGTACCTTCAGGCGTTTGGAAATTGCTCCCAAGGATGAACCAGACTTGTGGAGGTCTACATTTTATTTCTGAGGTCTTGGCTGATTTCTTTTGATTTTCCCCTGATGTCAAGCAAAGACGCACTGAGTTTGAAGGTAGGCCATGAAATACATCTACAGGTACACCTCCAATTGACTCAAATGATGTCAATTAGCCTATCAGAAGCTTCTAAAGCCATGACATCATTTTCGGGATATTTCCAAGCTGTTTAAAGGCACAGCCAACTTAGTGTATGTAAACTTCTGACCCACTGGATTTGTTATACAGTGAATTAGAAGTGATATAATCTGTCTGTAAACAATTTGGGGAAAAATTACTTCAGGGAACTTGGTGTTCTGAATTGTTCTTTACTATTTTCTGAGTTAACTTGGATTCTTTCTTAATTAGGAAACTGGAAATGCACGTTTTATTCTCTATAGGGGAATGTGCGAACATCAGGCAAATGTATATCTTTTAGGCGCATTTATGAGGTAGGAAAAGGGTCCTGCTCAAGTCGGATATCAGCATTTAGTGTTCACGGTCCTCTGCTATGCCAACTGAGCTATTGAATGTGGTGAATTGTGGATAAACTTGAAGTGTTTTGAATTCTTCTGTATGATTGGATTCGTACACCTAGACTATTCTTTAACTAAACGTGAAATGCACATTTTATTCCCTATAGGGGTGTGTGCGAACAACAGGTAAAAATAGTGTTTGGGGCGCATTGATGAGGCAGAAAAATGTTCCTCCTTCGAGCCGGATTTGAACCAGCGACCTAAGGATTTCAGCATTTAGCGTTCTACAGTCCTCCGCTCTACCAACTGAGCTATCCAAGGGACATTGAAAAACCTTTGGAGGAAAAGGTACATGTTTGAACAGTAGCATTGAGTTGATTCTTTTCTACCAGATGTTGATCAACGTTGACCATTCAGCAATGGTGAGATTTCCGTGTATTGAGCGCTCGTCAGAACTGCCGAAATGTCCACAAACGGGTCTTTCCAGGCACAGCTTTCTTCAATTATGGAGACGCTGATGACGTCTGCCGTTGCAGAGATTACAAAACGGGGGTACCAGTTTTGTGAATTTAGTAGGTTATCGCACATATATACCATTTCAAATTGTTTGGTTTCCTCCAAACATAACAATGGTCATCATGGCCAAACAGTTCTATTTTTGTTTCATCAGACCAGAGGACATTTCTCCAAAAAGTAGGATCTTTGTCCTCAAACTGTAGTCTGCCATTTTTATGGCGGGTTGGAGCAGTAGCTTCTTCCTTGCTGAGCGGCATTTCAGGTTCTGTTGACATAGGACTCGTTTGACTGTGGATATAGATACTTTTGTACCTGTTTCCTCCAGCATCTTCACAAGGTCCTTTGCTGTTGTTCTGGGATTGTTTTGCACTTTTCGCACAAAAGTACGTTCATCTCTAGGAGACAGAACACGTCTCTTTCCTGAGAGGTATGAAGGCTGCGTGGTCCCATGGTGTTTATACTTGCGTACCTTTTTTTGTTATTGATGAACGTGGTACCTTCAGGCGTTTGGAAATTGCTCCCAAGGATGAACCAGACTTGTGGAGGTCTACATTTTATTTCTGAGGTCTTGGCTGATTTCTTTTGATTTTCCCCTGATGTCAAGCAAAGACGCACTGAGTTTGAAGGTAGGCCATGAAATACATCTACAGGTACACCTCCAATTGACTCAAATGATGTCAATTAGCCTATCAGAAGCTTCTAAAGCCATGACATCATTTTCGGGATATTTCCAAGCTGTTTAAAGGCACAGCCAACTTAGTGTATGTAAACTTCTGACCCACTGGATTTGTTATACAGTGAATTAGAAGTGATATAATCTGTCTGTAAACAATTTTGGGAAAAATGACTTCAGGGAACTTGGTGTTCTGAATTGTTCTTTACTATTTTCTGAGTTAACTTGGATTCTTTCTTAATTAGGAAACTGGAAATGCACGTTTTATTCTCTTTAGGGGCATGTGCGAACATCAGGCAAATGTATATCTTTTAGGCGCATTTATGAGGTAGGAAAATGGTCCTGCTCAAGTCGGATTTCAGCATTTAGTGTTCACGGTCCTCTGCTATACCAACTGAGCTATTGAATGTGGTGAATTGTGGATAAACTTGAAGTGTTTTGAATTCTTCTGTATGATTGGATTCGTACACCTAGACTATTCTTTAACGAAACGTGAAATGCACATTTTATTCCCTATAGGGGTGTGCGAACAACAGGTAAAAATAGTGTTTGGGGCGCATTGATGAGGCAGAAAAATGTTCCTACTTCGAGCCGGATTTGAACCAGCGACCTAAGGATTTCAGCATTTAGCGTTCTACAGTCCTCCGCTCTACCAACTGAGCTATCGAAGGGACATTGAAAAACCTTTGGAGCAAAAGGTACATGCTTGAACCGTAGCATTGAGTTGATTCTTTTCTACCAGATGTTGATCAACGTTGACCATTCAGCAATGGTGAGATTTCCGTGTATTGAGCGCTCGTCAGAACTGCCTAAATGTCCACAAACGGGTCTTTCCAGGCACAGCTTTCTTCAATTATGGAGATGCTGATGACGTCTGCCGTTGCAGAGATTACAAAACGGGGGTACCAGTTTTGTGAATTTAGTAGGTTATCGCACATATATACCATTTCAAATTGTTTGGTTTCCTCCAAACATAACAATGGTCATCATGGCCAAACAGTTCTATTTTTGTTTCATCAGACCAGAGGACATTTCTCCAAAAAGTAGGATCTTTGTCCTCAAACTGTAGTCTGGCATTTTTATGGCGGGTTGGAGCAGTAGCTTCTTCCTTGCTGAGCGGCATTTCAGGTTCTGTTGACATAGGACTCGTTTGACTGTGGATATAGATACTTTTGTACCTGTTTCCTCCAGCATCTTCACAAGGTCCTTTGCTGTTGTTCTGGGATTGTTTTGCACTTTTCGCACAAAAGTACGTTCATCTCTAGGAGACAGAACACGTCTCTTTCCTGAGCGGTATGAAGGCTGCGTGGTCCCATGGTGTTTATACTTGCGTACTATTTTTTGTTATTGATGAACGTGGTACCTTCAGGCGTTTGGAAATTGCTCCCAAGGATGAACCAGACTTGTGGAGGTCTACATTTTATTTCTGAGGTCTTGGCTGATTTCTTTTGATTTTCCCCTGATGTCAAGCAAAGAGGCACTGAGTTTGAAGGTAGGCCATGAAATACATCTACAGGTACACCTCCAATTGCCTCAAATGATGTCAATTAGCCTATCAGAAGCTTCTAAAGCCATGACATCATTTTCGGGATATTTCCAAGCTGTTTAAAGGCACCGCCAATTTAGTGTATGTAAACTTCTGACCCACTGGATTTGTTATACAGTGAATTAGAAGTGATATAATCTGTCTGTAAACAATTTGGGGAAAAATTACTTCAGGGAACTTGGTGTTCTGAATTGTTCTTTACTATTTTCTGAGTTAACTTGGATTCTTTCTTAATTAGGAAACTGGAAATGCACGTTTTATTCTCTATAGGGGAATGTGCGAACAACAGGGAAATGTATATCTTATAGGCGCATTTATGAGGTAGGAAAAGGGTCCTCCTCAAGTCGGATTTCAGCATTTCAGTGTTCTACGGTCCTCTGCTATACCAAGTGAGCTATTGAATGTGGTGAATTGTGGATAAACTTGAAGTGTTTTGAATTCTTCTGTATGATTGGATTCGTACACCTAGACTATTTTTTAACGAAACGTGAAATGCACATTTTATTCTCTATAGGGGGATGTGCGAAACAACAGGTAAAAATAGTGTTTGGGGCGCATTGCTGAGGCAGAAAAATGACCCCCCTTCGAGCCAGAATTGAACCAGCGACCTAAGGATTTCAGCATTTAGCATTCTACAGTCCTCCGCTCTACCAACTGAGCTATCGAAGGGACGTGGATAAACTATTGGAGCAAAAGGTACATGTTTGAACCGTAGCATTGAGTTGAATCTTTTCTACTAGATGTTGATCAACCTTGACCATTCAGCCATGGTGAGATTTCCGTGTATTGAGCGCTCGTCAGAACTGCCGAAATGTCCACAAACGGGTCTTTCCAGGCACAGCTTTCTTCAATTATGGAGACGCTGATGACGTCTGCCGTTGCAGAGATTACAAAACGGGGGTACCAGTTTTGTGAATTTAGTAGGTTATCGCACATATATACCATTTCAAATTGTTTGGTTTCCTCCAAACATAACAATGGTCATCATGGCCAAACAGTTCTATTTTTGTTTCATCAGACCAGAGGACATTTCTCCAAAAAGTAGGATCTTTGTCCTCAAACTGTAGTCTGCCATTTTTATGGCGGGTTGGAGCAGTAGCTTCTTCCTTGCTGAGCGGCATTTCAGGTTCTGTTGACATAGGACTCGTTTGACTGTGGATATAGATACTTTTGTACCTGTTTCCTCCAGCATCTTCACAAGGTCCCTTGCTGTTCTTCTGGGATTGATTTGCACCTTTCGCACAAAAGTACGTTCATCTCTAGGAGACAGAACACGTCTCTTTCCTGAGAGGTATGAAGGCTGCGTGGCCCCATGGTGTTTATACTTGCGTACTATTTTTTGTTATTGATGAACGTGGTACCTTCAGGCGTTTGGAAATTGCTCCCAAGGATGAACCAGACTTGTGGAGGTCTACATTTTATTTCTGAGGTCTTTGCTGATTTCTTTTGATTTTCCCATGATGTCAAGCAAAGAGGCACTGAGTTTGAAGGTAGGCCATGAAATACATCTACAGGTACACCTCCATTTGACTCAAATGATGTCAATTAGCCTATCAGAAGCTTCTAAAGCCATGACATCATTTTCGGGATATTTCCAAGCTGTTTAAAGGCACAGCCAATTTAGTGTATGTAAACTTCTGACCCACTGGATTTGTTATACAGCGAACTAGAAGTGATATAATCTGTCTGTAAACAATTTTGGGAAAAATGACTTCAGGGAACTTGGTGTTCTGAATTGTTCTTTACTATTTTCTGAGTTAACTTGGATTCTTTCTTAATTAGGAAACTGGAAATGCATGTTTTATTCTCTATAGGGAATGTGCGAACAACAGGCAAATGTATATCTTATAGGTGCATTTATGAGTTAGGAAAAGGGTCCTCCTCAAGTCGGATTTCAGCATTTAGTGTTCTACGGTCCTCTGCTATACCAACTGAGCTATTGAATGTGGTGAATTGTGGATAAACTTGAAGTGTTTTGAATTCTTCTGTATGATTGGATTCGTACACCTAGACTATTCTTTAAGGAAACGTGAAATGCACATTTTATTCTCTATAGGGGGATGTGCGAACAACAGGTAAAAATACTGTTTGGGGCGCATTGATGAGGCACAAAAATGTTCCTCCTTCGAGCCGGATTTGAACCAGCGACCTAAGGATTTCAGCATTTAGCGTTCTACAGTCCTCCGCTCTACCAACTGAGCTATCGAAGGGACATGGAAAAGCAATTGGAGCAAAAGGTACATGTTTGAACCGTAGCATTGAGTTGAATCTTTTCTACCACATGTTGATCAACGTTGACCATTCAGCAATGGTGAGATTTCCGTGTATTGAGCGCTCGTCAGAACTGCCGAAATGTCCACAAACGGGTCTTTCCAGGCACAACTTTCTTCAATTATGGAGACGCTGATGACGTCTGCCGTTGCAGAGATTACAAAACGGGGTTACCAGTTTTGTGAATTTAGTAGGTTATCGCACATATATACCATTTCAAATTGTTTGGTTTCCTCCAAACATAACAATGGTCATCATGGCCAAACAGTTCAATTTTTGTTTCATCAGACCAGAGGTCATTTCTCCAAAAAGTAGGATCTTTGTCCCCAAACTGTAGTCTGGCATTTTTATGGCGGGTTGGAGCAGTAGCTTCTTCCTTGCTGAGCGGCATTTCAGGTTCTGTTGACATAGGACTCGTTTGACTGTGGATATAGATACTTTTGTACCCGTTTCCTCCAGCATCTTCACAAGGTCCTTTGCTGTTCTTCTGGGATTGATTTGCACTTTTCGCACAAAAGTACGTTCATCTCTAGGAGACAGAACACGTCTCTTTCCTGAGAGGTATGAAGGCTGCGTGGCCCCACGGTGTTTATAGTTGCGTACTATTTTTTGTTATTGATGAACGTGGTACCTTCAGGCGTTTGGAAATTGCTCCCAAGGATGAACCAGACTTGTGGAGGTCTACATTTTATTTCTGAGGTCTTGGCTGATTTCTTTTGATTTTCATATGATGTCAAGCAAAGAGGCACTGAGTTTGAAGGTAGGCCATGAAATACATCTACAGGTACACCTCCATTCGACTCAAATGATGTCAATTAGCCTATCAGAAGCTTCTAAAGCCATGACATCATTTTCGGGATATTTCCAAGCTGTTTAAAGGCACAGCCAATTTAGTGTATGTAAACTTCTGACCCACTGGATTTGTTATACAGCGAACTAGAAGTGATATAATCTGTCTGTAAACAATTTTGGGAAAAATGACTTCAGGGAACTTGTTGTTCTGAATTGTTCTTTACTATTTTCTGAGTTAACTTGGATTCTTTCTTAATTAGGAAACTGGAAATGCATGTTTTATTCTCTATAGGGAATGTGCGAACAACAGGCAAATGTATATCTTATAGGTGCATTTATGAGTTAGGAAAAGGGTCCTCCTCAAGTCGGATTTCAGCATTTAGTGTTCTACGGTCCTCTGCTATACCAACTGAGCTATTGAATGTGGTGAATTGTGGATAAACTTGAAATGTTTTGAATTCTTCTGTATGATTGGATTCGTACACCTAGACTATTCTTTAAGGAAACGTGAAATGCACATTTTATTCTCTATAGGGGGATGTGCGAACAACAGGTAAAAATAGTGTTTGGGGCGCATTGATGAGGCAGAAAAAAGTTCGTCCTTCGAGCCAGATTTGAACCAGCGACCTAAGGATTTCAGCATTAAGCATTCTACAGTCCTCCGCTCTACCAACTGAGCTATCGAAGGGACATGGAATAACCATTGGAGCAAAAGGTACATGTTTGAACCGTAGCATTGAGTTGAATCTTTTCTACCAGATGTTGATCAACGTTGACCATTCAGCAATGGTGAGATTTCCGTGTATTGAGCGCTCGTCAGAACTGCCGAAATGTCCACAAACGGGTCTTTCCAGGCACAACTTTCTTTAATTATGGAGACGCTGATGACGTCTGCCGTTGCAGAGATTACAAAACGGGGTTACCCGTTTTGTGAATTTAGTAGGTTATCGCACATATATACCATTTCAAATTGTTTGGTTTCCTCCAAACATAACAATGGTCATCATGGCCAAACAGTTCTATTTTTGTTTCATCAGACCAGAGGACATTTCTCCAAAAAGTAGGATCTTTGTCCCCAAACTGTAGTCTGCCATTTTTATGGCGGGTTGGAGCAGTAGCTTCTTCCTTGCTGAGCGGCATTTCAGGTTCTGTTGACATAGGACTCGTTTGACTGTGGATATAGATACTCTTGTACCTGTTTCCTCCAGCATCTTCACAAGGTCCTTTGCTGTTCTTCTGGGATTGATTTGCACCTTTCGCACAAAAGTACGTTCATCTCTAGGAGACAGAACACGTCTCTTTCCTGAGAGGTATGAAGGCTGCGTGGCCCCATGGTGTTTATACTTGCGTACTATTTTTTGTTATTGATGAACGTGGTACCTTCAGGCGTTTGGAAATTGCTCCCAAGGATGAACCAGACTTGTGGAGGTCTACATTTTATTTCTGAGGTCTTGGCTGATTTCTTTTGATTTTCCCATGATGTCAAGCAAAGAGGCACTGAGTTTGAAGGTAGGCCATGAAATACATCTACAGGTACACCTCCATTTGACTCAAATGATGTCAATTAGCCTATCAGAAGCTTCTAAAGCCATGACATCATTTTCGGGATATTTCCAAGCTGTTTAAAGGCACAGCCAATTTAGTGTATGTAAACTTCTGACCCACTGGATTTGTTATACAGCGAACTAGAAGTGATATAATCTGTCTGTAAACAATTTTGGGAAAAATGACTTCAGGGAACTTGGTGTTCTGAATTGTTCTTTACTATTTTCTGAGTTAACTTGGATTCTTTCTTAATTAGGAAACTGGAAATGCACGTTTTATTCTCTATAGGGAATGTGCGAACAACAGGCAAATGTATATCTTATAGGTGCATTTATGAGTTAGGAAAAGGGTCCTCCTCAAGTCGGATTTCAGCATTTAGTGTTCTACGGTCCTCTGCTATACCAACTGAGCTATTGAATGTGGTGAATTGTGGATAAACTTGAAGTGTTTTGAATTCTTCTGTATGATTGGATTCGTACACCTAGACTATTCTTTAAGGAAACGTGAAATGCACATTTTATTCTCTATAGGGGGATGTGCGAACAACAGGTAAAAATACTGTTTGGGGCGCATTGATGAGGCAGAAAAATGTTCCTCCTTCGAGCCGGATTTGAACCAGCGACCTAAGGATTTCAGCATTTAGCATTCTACAGCCCTCCGCTCTACCAACTGAGCTATCGAAGGGACATGGAAAAACCATTGGAGCAAAAGGTACATGTTTGAACCGTAGCATTGAGTTGAATCTTTTCTACCAGATGTTGATCAACGTTGACCATTCAGCAATGGTGAGATTTCCGTGTATTGAGCGCTCGTCAGAACTGCCGAAATGTCCACAAACGGGTCTTTCCAGGCACAACTTTCTTTAATTATGGAGACGCTGATGACGTCTGCCGTTGCAGAGATTACAAAACGGGGTTACCCGTTTTGTGAATTTAGTAGGTTATCGCACATATATACCATTTCAAATTGTTTGGTTTCCTCCAAACATAACAATGGTCATCATGGCCAAACAGTTCTATTTTTGTTTCATCAGACCAGAGGACATTTCTCCAAAAAGTAGGATCTTTGTCCCCAAACTGTAGTCTGCCATTTTTATGGCGGGTTGGAGCAGTAGCTTCTTCCTTGCTGAGCGGCATTTCAGGTTCTGTTGACATAGGACTCGTTTGACTGTGGATATAGATACTCTTGTACCTGTTTCCTCCAGCATCTTCACAAGGTCCTTTGCTGTTCTTCTGGGATTGATTTGCACCTTTCGCACAAAAGTACGTTCATCTCTAGGAGACAGAACACGTCTCTTTCCTGAGAGGTATGAAGGCTGCGTGGCCCCATGGTGTTTATACTTGCGTACTATTTTTTGTTATTGATGAACGTGGTACCTTCAGGCGTTTGGAAATTGCTCCCAAGGATGAACCAGACTTGTGGAGGTCTACATTTTATTTCTGAGGTCTTTGCTGATTTCTTTTGATTTTCCCATGATGTCAAGCAAAGAGGCACTGAGTTTGAAGGTAGGCCATGAAATACATCTACAGGTACACCTCCATTTGACTCAAATGATGTCAATTAGCCTATCAGAAGCTTCGAAAGCCATGACATCATTTTCGGGATATTTCCAAGCTGTTTAAAGGCACAGCCAATTTAGTGTATGTAAACTTCTGACCCACTGGATTTGTTATACAGCGAACTAGAAGTGATATAATCTGTCTGTAAACAATTTTGGGAAAAATGACTTCAGGGAACTTGGTGTTCTGAATTGTTCTTTACTATTTTCTGAGTTAACTTGGATTCTTTCTTAATTAGGAAACTGGAAATGCACGTTTTATTCTCTATAGGGAATGTGCGAACAACAGGCAAATGTATATCTTATAGGTGCATTTATGAGGTTGGAAAAGGGTCCTCCTCAAGTCGGATTTCAGCATTTAGTGTTCTACGGTCCTCTGCTATACCAACTGAGCTATTGAATGTGGTGAATTGTGGATAAACTTGAAGTGTTTTGAATTCTTCTGTATGATTGGATTCGTACACCTAGACTATTCTTTAAGGAAACGTGAAATGCACATTTTATTCTCTATAGGGGGATGTGCGAACAACAGGTAAAAATACTGTTTGGGGCGCATTGATGAGGCAGAAAAATGTTCCTCCTTCGAGCCGGATTTGAACCAGCGACCTAAGGATTTCAGCATTTAGCGTTCTACAGCCCTCCGCTCTACCAACTGAGCTATCGAAGGGACATGGAAAAACAATTGGAGCAAAAAGGTACATGTTTGAACCGTAGCATTGAGTTGAATCTTTTCTACCAGATGTTGATCAACGTTGACCATTCAGCAATGGTGAGATTTCCGTGTATTGAGCGCTCGTCAGAACTGCCGAAATGTCCACAAACGGGTCTTTCCAGGCACAACTTTCTTTAATTATGGAGACGCTGATGACGTCTGCCGTTGCAGAGATTACAAAACGGGGTTACCCGTTTTGTGAATTTAGTAGGTTATCGCACATATATACCATTTCAAATTGTTTGGTTTCCTCCAAACATAACAATGGTCATCATGGCCAAACAGTTCTATTTTTGTTTCATCAGACCAGAGGACATTTCTCCAAAAAGTAGGATCTTTGTCCCCAAACTGTAGTCTGCCATTTTTATGGCGGGTTGGAGCAGTAGCTTCTTCCTTGCTGAGCGGCATTTCAGGTTCTGTTGACATAGGACTCGTTTGACTGTGGATATAGATACTCTTGTACCTGTTTCCTCCAGCATCTTCACAAGGTCCTTTGCTGTTCTTCTGGGATTGATTTGCACCTTTCGCACAAAAGTACGTTCATCTCTAGGAGACAGAACACGTCTCTTTCCTGAGAGGTATGAAGGCTGCGTGGCCCCATGGTGTTTATACTTGCGTACTATTTTTTGTTATTGATGAACGTGGTACCTTCAGGCGTTTGGAAATTGCTCCCAAGGATGAACCAGACTTGTGGAGGTCTACATTTTATTTCTGAGGTCTTGGCTGATTTCTTTTGATTTTCCCATGATGTCAAGCAAAGAGGCACTGAGTTTGAAGGTAGGCCATGAAATACATCTACAGGTACACCTCCATTTGACTCAAATGATGTCAATTAGCCTATCAGAAGCTTCTAAAGCCATGACATCATTTTCGGGATATTTCCAAGCTGTTTAAAGGCACAGCCAATTTAGTGTATGTAAACTTCTGACCCACTGGATTTGTTATACAGCGAACTAGAAGTGATATAATCTGTCTGTAAACAATTTTGGGAAAAATGACTTCAGGGAACTTGGTGTTCTGAATTGTTCTTTACTATTTTCTGAGTTAACTTGGATTCTTTCTTAATTAGGAAACTGGAAATGCACGTTTTATTCTCTATAGGGAATGTGCGAACAACAGGCAAATGTATATCTTATAGGTGCATTTATGAGTTAGGAAAAGGGTCCTCCTCAAGTCGGATTTCAGCATTTAGTGTTCTACGGTCCTCTGCTATACCAACTGAGCTATTGAATGTGGTGAATTGTGGATAAACTTGAAGTGTTTTGAATTCTTCTGTATGATTGGATTCGTACACCTAGACTATTCTTTAAGGAAACGTGAAATGCACATTTTATTCTCTATAGGGGGATGTGCGAACAACAGGTAAAAATACTGTTTGGGGCGCATTGATGAGGCAGAAAAATGTTCCTCCTTCGAGCCGGATTTGAACCAGCGACCTAAGGATTTCAGCATTTAGCATTCTACAGCCCTCCGCTCTACCAACTGAGCTATCGAAGGGACATGGAAAAACCATTGGAGCAAAAGGTACATGTTTGAACCGTAGCATTGAGTTGAATCTTTTCTACCAGATGTTGATCAACGTTGACCATTCAGCAATGGTGAGATTTCCGTGTATTGAGCGCTCGTCAGAACTGCCGAAATGTCCACAAACGGGTCTTTCCAGGCACAACTTTCTTTAATTATGGAGACGCTGATGACGTCTGCCGTTGCAGAGATTACAAAACGGGGTTACCCGTTTTGTGAATTTAGTAGGTTATCGCACATATATACCATTTCAAATTGTTTGGTTTCCTCCAAACATAACAATGGTCATCATGGCCAAACAGTTCTATTTTTGTTTCATCAGACCAGAGGACATTTCTCCAAAAAGTAGGATCTTTGTCCCCAAACTGTAGTCTGCCATTTTTATGGCGGGTTGGAGCAGTAGCTTCTTCCTTGCTGAGCGGCATTTCAGGTTCTGTTGACATAGGACTCGTTTGACTGTGGATATAGATACTCTTGTACCTGTTTCCTCCAGCATCTTCACAAGGTCCTTTGCTGTTCTTCTGGGATTGATTTGCACCTTTCGCACAAAAGTACGTTCATCTCTAGGAGACAGAACACGTCTCTTTCCTGAGAGGTATGAAGGCTGCGTGGCCCCATGGTGTTTATACTTGCGTACTATTTTTTGTTATTGATGAACGTGGTACCTTCAGGCGTTTGGAAATTGCTCCCAAGGATGAACCAGACTTGTGGAGGTCTACATTTTATTTCTGAGGTCTTTGCTGATTTCTTTTGATTTTCCCATGATGTCAAGCAAAGAGGCACTGAGTTTGAAGGTAGGCCATGAAATACATCTACAGGTACACCTCCATTTGACTCAAATGATGTCAATTAGCCTATCAGAAGCTTCGAAAGCCATGACATCATTTTCGGGATATTTCCAAGCTGTTTAAAGGCACAGCCAATTTAGTGTATGTAAACTTCTGACCCACTGGATTTGTTATACAGCGAACTAGAAGTGATATAATCTGTCTGTAAACAATTTTGGGAAAAATGACTTCAGGGAACTTGGTGTTCTGAATTGTTCTTTACTATTTTCTGAGTTAACTTGGATTCTTTCTTAATTAGGAAACTGGAAATGCACGTTTTATTCTCTATAGGGAATGTGCGAACAACAGGCAAATGTATATCTTATAGGTGCATTTATGAGGTTGGAAAAGGGTCCTCCTCAAGTCGGATTTCAGCATTTAGTGTTCTACGGTCCTCTGCTATACCAACTGAGCTATTGAATGTGGTGAATTGTGGATAAACTTGAAGTGTTTTGAATTCTTCTGTATGATTGGATTCGTACACCTAGACTATTCTTTAAGGAAACGTGAAATGCACATTTTATTCTCTATAGGGGGATGTGCGAACAACAGGTAAAAATACTGTTTGGGGCGCATTGATGAGGCAGAAAAATGTTCCTCCTTCGAGCCGGATTTGAACCAGCGACCTAAGGATTTCAGCATTTAGCGTTCTACAGCCCTCCGCTCTACCAACTGAGCTATCGAAGGGACATGGAAAAACCATTGGAGCAAAAGGTACATGTTTGAACCGTAGCATTGAGTTGAATCTTTTCTACCAGATGTTGATCAACGTTGACCATTCAGCAATGGTGAGATTTCCGTGTATTGAGCGCTCGTCAGAACTGCCGAAATGTCCACAAACGGGTCTTTCCAGGCACAACTTTCTTTAATTATGGAGACGCTGATGACGTCTGCCGTTGCAGAGATTACAAAACGGGGTTACCCGTTTTGTGAATTTAGTAGGTTATCGCACATATATACCATTTCAAATTGTTTGGTTTCCTCCAAACATAACAATGGTCATCATGGCCAAACAGTTCTATTTTTGTTTCATCAGACCAGAGGACATTTCTCCAAAAAGTAGGATCTTTGTCCCCAAACTGTAGTCTGCCATTTTTATGGCGGGTTGGAGCAGTAGCTTCTTCCTTGCTGAGCGGCATTTCAGGTTCTGTTGACATAGGACTCGTTTGACTGTGGATATAGATACTCTTGTACCTGTTTCCTCCAGCATCTTCACAAGGTCCTTTGCTGTTCTTCTGGGATTGATTTGCACCTTTCGCACAAAAGTACATTCATCTCTAGGAGACAGAACACGTCTCTTTCCTGAGAGGTATGAAGGCTGCGTGGCCCCATGGTGTTTATACTTGCGTACTATTTTTTGTTATTGATGAACGTGGTACCTTCAGGCGTTTGGAAATTGCTCCCAAGGATGAACCAGACTTGTGGAGGTCTACATTTTATTTCTGAGGTCTTTGCTGATTTCTTTTGATTTTCCCATGATGTCAAGCAAAGAGGCACTGAGTTTGAAGGTAGGCCATGAAATACATCTACAGGTACACCTCCATTTGACTCAAATGATGTCAATTAGCCTATCAGAAGCTTCTAAAGCCATGACATCATTTTCGGGATATTTCCAAGCTGTTTAAAGGCACAGCCAATTTAGTGTATGTAAACTTCTGACCCACTGGATTTGTTATACAGCGAACTAGAAGTGATATAATCTGTCTGTAAACAATTTTGGGAAAAATGACTTCAGGGAACTTGGTGTTCTGAATTGTTCTTTACTATTTTCTGAGTTAACTTGGATTCTTTCTTAATTAGGAAACTGGAAATGCACGTTTTATTCTCTATAGGGAATGTGCGAACAACAGGCAAATGTATATCTTATAGGTGCATTTATGAGGTTGGAAAAGGGTCCTCCTCAAGTCGGATTTCAGCATTTAGTGTTCTACGGTCCTCTGCTATACCAACTGAGCTATTGAATGTGGTGAATTGTGGATAAACTTGAAGTGTTTTGAATTCTTCTGTATGATTGGATTCGTACACCTAGACTATTCTTTAAGGAAACGTGAAATGCACATTTTATTCTCTATAGGGGGATGTGCGAACAACAGGTAAAAATACTGTTTGGGGCGCATTGATGAGGCAGAAAAATGTTCCTCCTTCGAGCCGGATTTGAACCAGCGACCTAAGGATTTCAGCATTTAGCGTTCTACAGCCCTCCGCTCTACCAACTGAGCTATCGAAGGGACATGGAAAAACCATTGGAGCAAAAGGTACATGTTTGAACCGTAGCATTGAGTTGAATCTTTTCTACCAGATGTTGATCAACGTTGACCATTCAGCAATGGTGAGATTTCCGTGTATTGAGCGCTCGTCAGAACTGCCGAAATGTCCACAAACGGGTCTTTCCAGGCACAACTTTCTTTAATTATGGAGACGCTGATGACGTCTGCCGTTGCAGAGATTACAAAACGGGGTTACCCGTTTTGTGAATTTAGTAGGTTATCGCACATATATACCATTTCAAATTGTTTGGTTTCCTCCAAACATAACAATGGTCATCATGGCCAAACAGTTCTATTTTTGTTTCATCAGACCAGAGGACATTTCTCCAAAAAGTAGGATCTTTGTCCCCAAACTGTAGTCTGCCATTTTTATGGCGGGTTGGAGCAGTAGCTTCTTCCTTGCTGAGCGGCATTTCAGGTTCTGTTGACATAGGACTCGTTTGACTGTGGATATAGATACTCTTGTACCTGTTTCCTCCAGCATCTTCACAAGGTCCTTTGCTGTTCTTCTGGGATTGATTTGCACCTTTCGCACAAAAGTACATTCATCTCTAGGAGACAGAACACGTCTCTTTCCTGAGAGGTATGAAGGCTGCGTGGCCCCATGGTGTTTATACTTGCGTACTATTTTTTGTTATTGATGAACGTGGTACCTTCAGGCGTTTGGAAATTGCTCCCAAGGATGAACCAGACTTGTGGAGGTCTACATTTTATTTCTGAGGTCTTTGCTGATTTCTTTTGATTTTCCCATGATGTCAAGCAAAGAGGCACTGAGTTTGAAGGTAGGCCATGAAATACATCTACAGGTACACCTCCATTTGACTCAAATGATGTCAATTAGCCTATCAGAAGCTTCTAAAGCCATGACATCATTTTCGGGATATTTCCAAGCTGTTTAAAGGCACAGCCAATTTAGTGTATGTAAACTTCTGACCCACTGGATTTGTTATACAGCGAACTAGAAGTGATATAATCTGTCTGTAAACAATTTTGGGAAAAATGACTTCAGGGAACTTGGTGTTCTGAATTGTTCTTTACTATTTTCTGAGTTAACTTGGATTCTTTCTTAATTAGGAAACTGGAAATGCACGTTTTATTCTCTATAGGGAATGTGCGAACAACAGGCAAATGTATATCTTATAGGTGCATTTATGAGGTTGGAAAAGGGTCCTCCTCAAGTCGGATTTCAGCATTTAGTGTTCTACGGTCCTCTGCTATACCAACTGAGCTATTGAATGTGGTGAATTGTGGATAAACTTGAAGTGTTTTGAATTCTTCTGTATGATTGGATTCGTACACCTAGACTATTCTTTAAGGAAACGTGAAATGCACATTTTATTCTCTATAGGGGGATGTGCGAACAACAGGTAAAAATACTGTTTGGGGCGCATTGATGAGGCAGAAAAATGTTCCTCCTTCGAGCCGGATTTGAACCAGCGACCTAAGGATTTCAGCATTTAGCGTTCTACAGCCCTCCGCTCTACCAACTGAGCTATCGAAGGGACATGGAAAAACCATTGGAGCAAAAGGTACATGTTTGAACCGTAGCATTGAGTTGAATCTTTTCTACCAGATGTTGATCAACGTTGACCATTCAGCAATGGTGAGATTTCCGTGTATTGAGCGCTCGTCAGAACTGCCGAAATGTCCACAAACGGGTCTTTCCAGGCACAACTTTCTTTAATTATGGAGACGCTGATGACGTCTGCCGTTGCAGAGATTACAAAACGGGGTTACCCGTTTTGTGAATTTAGTAGGTTATCGCACATATATACCATTTCAAATTGTTTGGTTTCCTCCAAACATAACAATGGTCATCATGGCCAAACAGTTCTATTTTTGTTTCATCAGACCAGAGGACATTTCTCCAAAAAGTAGGATCTTTGTCCCCAAACTGTAGTCTGCCATTTTTATGGCGGGTTGGAGCAGTAGCTTCTTCCTTGCTGAGCGGCATTTCAGGTTCTGTTGACATAGGACTCGTTTGACTGTGGATATAGATACTCTTGTACCTGTTTCCTCCAGCATCTTCACAAGGTCCTTTGCTGTTCTTCTGGGATTGATTTGCACCTTTCGCACAAAAGTACGTTCATCTCTAGGAGACAGAACACGTCTCTTTCCTGAGAGGTATGAAGGCTGCGTGGCCCCATGGTGTTTATACTTGCGTACTATTTTTTGTTATTGATGAACGTGGTACCTTCAGGCGTTTGGAAATTGCTCCCAAGGATGAACCAGACTTGTGGAGGTCTACATTTTATTTCTGAGGTCTTGGCTGATTTCTTTTGATTTTCCCATGATGTCAAGCAAAGAGGCACTGAGTTTGAAGGTAGGCCATGAAATACATCTACAGGTACACCTCCATTTGACTCAAATGATGTCAATTAGCCTATCAGAAGCTTCTAAAGCCATGACATCATTTTCGGGATATTTCCAAGCTGTTTAAAGGCACAGCCAATTTAGTGTATGTAAACTTCTGACCCACTGGATTTGTTATACAGCGAACTAGAAGTGATATAATCTGTCTGTAAACAATTTTGGGAAAAATGACTTCAGGGAACTTGGTGTTCTGAATTGTTCTTTACTATTTTCTGAGTTAACTTGGATTCTTTCTTAATTAGGAAACTGGAAATGCACGTTTTATTCTCTATAGGGAATGTGCGAACAACAGGCAAATGTATATCTTATAGGTGCATTTATGAGTTAGGAAAAGGGTCCTCCTCAAGTCGGATTTCAGCATTTAGTGTTCTACGGTCCTCTGCTATACCAACTGAGCTATTGAATGTGGTGAATTGTGGATAAACTTGAAGTGTTTTGAATTCTTCTGTATGATTGGATTCGTACACCTAGACTATTCTTTAAGGAAACGTGAAATGCACATTTTATTCTCTATAGGGGGATGTGCGAACAACAGGTAAAAATACTGTTTGGGGCGCATTGATGAGGCAGAAAAATGTTCCTCCTTCGAGCCGGATTTGAACCAGCGACCTAAGGATTTCAGCATTTAGCATTCTACAGCCCTCCGCTCTACCAACTGAGCTATCGAAGGGACATGGAAAAACCATTGGAGCAAAAGGTACATGTTTGAACCGTAGCATTGAGTTGAATCTTTTCTACCAGATGTTGATCAACGTTGACCATTCAGCAATGGTGAGATTTCCGTGTATTGAGCGCTCGTCAGAACTGCCGAAATGTCCACAAACGGGTCTTTCCAGGCACAACTTTCTTTAATTATGGAGACGCTGATGACGTCTGCCGTTGCAGAGATTACAAAACGGGGTTACCCGTTTTGTGAATTTAGTAGGTTATCGCACATATATACCATTTCAAATTGTTTGGTTTCCTCCAAACATAACAATGGTCATCATGGCCAAACAGTTCTATTTTTGTTTCATCAGACCAGAGGACATTTCTCCAAAAAGTAGGATCTTTGTCCCCAAACTGTAGTCTGCCATTTTTATGGCGGGTTGGAGCAGTAGCTTCTTCCTTGCTGAGCGGCATTTCAGGTTCTGTTGACATAGGACTCGTTTGACTGTGGATATAGATACTCTTGTACCTGTTTCCTCCAGCATCTTCACAAGGTCCTTTGCTGTTCTTCTGGGATTGATTTGCACCTTTCGCACAAAAGTACGTTCATCTCTAGGAGACAGAACACGTCTCTTTCCTGAGAGGTATGAAGGCTGCGTGGCCCCATGGTGTTTATACTTGCGTACTATTTTTTGTTATTGATGAACGTGGTACCTTCAGGCGTTTGGAAATTGCTCCCAAGGATGAACCAGACTTGTGGAGGTCTACATTTTATTTCTGAGGTCTTTGCTGATTTCTTTTGATTTTCCCATGATGTCAAGCAAAGAGGCACTGAGTTTGAAGGTAGGCCATGAAATACATCTACAGGTACACCTCCATTTGACTCAAATGATGTCAATTAGCCTATCAGAAGCTTCTAAAGCCATGACATCATTTTCGGGATATTTCCAAGCTGTTTAAAGGCACAGCCAATTTAGTGTATGTAAACTTCTGACCCACTGGATTTGTTATACAGCGAACTAGAAGTGATATAATCTGTCTGTAAACAATTTTGGGAAAAATGACTTCAGGGAACTTGGTGTTCTGAATTGTTCTTTACTATTTTCTGAGTTAACTTGGATTCTTTCTTAATTAGGAAACTGGAAATGCACGTTTTATTCTCTATAGGGAATGTGCGAACAACAGGCAAATGTATATCTTATAGGTGCATTTATGAGTTAGGAAAAGGGTCCTCCTCAAGTCGGATTTCAGCATTTAGTGTTCTACGGTCCTCTGCTATACCAACTGAGCTATTGAATGTGGTGAATTGTGGATAAACTTGAAGTGTTTTGAATTCTTCTGTATGATTGGATTCGTACACCTAGACTATTCTTTAAGGAAACGTGAAATGCACATTTTATTCTCTATAGGGGGATGTGCGAACAACAGGTAAAAATACTGTTTGGGGCGCATTGATGAGGCAGAAAAATGTTCCTCCTTCGAGCCGGATTTGAACCAGCGACCTAAGGATTTCAGCATTTAGCATTCTACAGCCCTCCGCTCTACCAACTGAGCTATCGAAGGGACATGGAAAAACCATTGGAGCAAAAGGTACATGTTTGAACCGTAGCATTGAGTTGAATCTTTTCTACCAGATGTTGATCAACGTTGACCATTCAGCAATGGTGAGATTTCCGTGTATTGAGCGCTCGTCAGAACTGCCGAAATGTCCACAAACGGGTCTTTCCAGGCACAACTTTCTTTAATTATGGAGACGCTGATGACGTCTGCCGTTGCAGAGATTACAAAACGGGGTTACCCGTTTTGTGAATTTAGTAGGTTATCGCACATATATACCATTTCAAATTGTTTGGTTTCCTCCAAACATAACAATGGTCATCATGGCCAAACAGTTCTATTTTTGTTTCATCAGACCAGAGGACATTTCTCCAAAAAGTAGGATCTTTGTCCCCAAACTGTAGTCTGCCATTTTTATGGCGGGTTGGAGCAGTAGCTTCTTCCTTGCTGAGCGGCATTTCAGGTTCTGTTGACATAGGACTCGTTTGACTGTGGATATAGATACTCTTGTACCTGTTTCCTCCAGCATCTTCACAAGGTCCTTTGCTGTTCTTCTGGGATTGATTTGCACCTTTCGCACAAAAGTACGTTCATCTCTAGGAGACAGAACACGTCTCTTTCCTGAGAGGTATGAAGGCTGCGTGGCCCCATGGTGTTTATACTTGCGTACTATTTTTTGTTATTGATGAACGTGGTACCTTCAGGCGTTTGGAAATTGCTCCCAAGGATGAACCAGACTTGTGGAGGTCTACATTTTATTTCTGAGGTCTTTGCTGATTTCTTTTGATTTTCCCATGATGTCAAGCAAAGAGGCACTGAGTTTGAAGGTAGGCCATGAAATACATCTACAGGTACACCTCCATTTGACTCAAATGATGTCAATTAGCCTATCAGAAGCTTCTAAAGCCATGACATCATTTTCGGGATATTTCCAAGCTGTTTAAAGGCACAGCCAATTTAGTGTATGTAAACTTCTGACCCACTGGATTTGTTATACAGCGAACTAGAAGTGATATAATCTGTCTGTAAACAATTTTGGGAAAAATGACTTCAGGGAACTTGGTGTTCTGAATTGTTCTTTACTATTTTCTGAGTTAACTTGGATTCTTTCTTAATTAGGAAACTGGAAATGCACGTTTTATTCTCTATAGGGAATGTGCGAACAACAGGCAAATGTATATCTTATAGGTGCATTTATGAGGTTGGAAAAGGGTCCTCCTCAAGTCGGATTTCAGCATTTAGTGTTCTACGGTCCTCTGCTATACCAACTGAGCTATTGAATGTGGTGAATTGTGGATAAACTTGAAGTGTTTTGAATTCTTCTGTATGATTGGATTCGTACACCTAGACTATTCTTTAAGGAAACGTGAAATGCACATTTTATTCTCTATAGGGGGATGTGCGAACAACAGGTAAAAATACTGTTTGGGGCGCATTGATGAGGCTGAAAAATGTTCGTCCTTCGAGCCAGACTTGAACCAGCGACCTAAGGATTTCAGCATTTAGCGTTCTACAGTCCTCCGCTCTACCAAATGCGCTATCGAAGGGACATGGAAAAACCATTGGAGCAAAAGGTACATGTTTGAACCGTAGCATTGAGTTGAATCTTTTCTACCAGATGTTGATCAACGTTGACCATTCAGCAATGGTGAGATTTCCGTGTATTGAGCGCTCGTCAGAACTGCCGAAATGTCCACAAACGGGTCTTTCCAGGCACAACTTTCTTTAATTATGGAGACGCTGATGACGTCTGCCGTTGCAGAGATTACAAACCGGGGTTACCCGTTTGTGAATTTAGTAGGTTATCGCACATATATACCATTTCAAATTGTTTGGTTTCCTCCAAACATAACAATGGTCATCATGGCCAAACAGTTCTATTTTTGTTTCATCAGACCAGAGGACATTTCTCCAAAAAGTAGGATCTTTGTCCCCAAACTGTAGTCTGCCATTTTTATGGCGGGTTGGAGCAGTAGCTTCTTCCTTGCTGAGCGGCATTTCAGGTTCTGTTGACATAGGACTCGTTTGACTGTGGATATAGATACTCTTGTACCTGTTTCCTCCAGCATCTTCACAAGGTCCTTTGCTGTTCTTCTGGGATTGATTTGCACTTTTCGCACAAAAGTACGTTCATCTCTAGGAGACAGAACACGTCTCTTTCCTGAGAGGTATGAAGGCTGCATGGCCCCATGGTGTTTATACTTGCGTACTATTTTTTGTTATTGATGAACGTGGTACCTTCAGGCGTTTGGAAATTGCTCCCAAGGATGAACCAGACTTGTGGAGGTCTACATTTTATTTCTGAGGTCTTGGCTGATTTCTTTTGATTTTCCCATGATGTCAAGCAAAGAGGCACTGAGTTTGAAGGTAGGCCATGAAATACATCTACAGGTACACCTCCAATTGACTCAAATGAAGTCAATTAGCCTATCATAAGCTTCTAAAGCCATGACATCATTTTCGGGATATTTCCAAGCTGTTTAAAGGCACAGCCAATTTAGTGTATGTAAACTTCTGACCCACTGGATTTGTTATACAGTGAACTAGAAGTGATATAATCTGTCTGTAAACAATTTTGGGAAAAATGACTTCAGGGAACTTGTTGTTCTGAATTGTTCTTTACTATTTTCTGAGTTAACTTGGATTCTTTCTTAATTAGGAACCTGGAAATGCACGTTTTATTCTCTATAGGGAATGTGCGAACAACAAGCAAATGTATATCTTATAGGTGCATTTATGAGGTAGGAAAAGGGTCCTCCTCAAGTCGGATTTCAGCATTTAGTTTTCTACGGTCCTCTGCTATACCAACTGAGCTATTGAATGTGGTGAATTGTGGATAAACTTGAAGTGTTTTGAATTCTTCTGTATGATTGGATTCGTACACCTAGACTATTCTTTAAGGAAACGTGAAATGCACATTTTATTCTCTATAGGGGGATGTGCGAACAACAGGTAAAAATAGTGTTTGGGGCGCATTGATGAGGCTGAAAAATGTTCGTCCTTCGAGCCAGACTTGAACCAGCGACCTAAGGATTTCAGCATTTAGCGTTCTA
Organism: Salvelinus fontinalis; assembly: GCF_029448725.1. NCBI lineage: Eukaryota > Metazoa > Chordata > Actinopteri > Salmoniformes > Salmonidae > Salvelinus > Salvelinus fontinalis. The sequence continues at coordinate 24,804 of NW_026601291.1, forward strand.
CAGTCCTCCGCTCTACCAAATGCTCTATCGAAGGGACATGGAAAAACCATTGGAGCAAAAGGTACATGTTTGAACCGTAGCATTGAGTTGAATCTTTTCTACCAGATGTTGATCAACGTTGACCATTCAGCAATGGTGAGATTTCCGTGTATTGAGCGCTCGTCAGAACTGCCGAAATGTCCACAAACGGGTCTTTCAAGGCACAACTTTCTTTAATTATGGAGACGCTGATGACGTCTGCCGTTGCTGAGATTACAAACCGGGGTTACCCGTTTGTGAATTTAGTAGGTTATCGCACATATATACCATTTCAAATTGTTTGGTTTCCTCCAAACATAACAATGGTCATCATGGCCAAACAGTTCTATTTTTGTTTCATCAGACCAGAGGACATTTCTCCAAAAAGTAGGATCTTTGTCCCCAAACTGTAGTCTGGCATTTTTATGGCGGGTTGGAGCAGTAGCTTCTTCCTTGCTGAGCGGCATTTCAGGTTCTGTTGACATAGGACTCGTTTGACTGTGGATATAGATACTCTTGTACCTGTTTCCTCCAGCATCTTCACAAGGTCCTTTGCTGTTCTTCTGGGATTGATTTGCACTTTTCGCACAAAAGTACGTTCATCTCTAGGAGACAGAACACGTCTCTTTCCTGAGAGGTATGAAGGCTGCATGGCCCCATGGTGTTTATACTTGCGTACTATTTTTTGTTATTGATGAACGTGGTACCTTCAGGCGTTTGGAAATTGCTCCCAAGGATGAACCAGACTTGTGGAGGTCTACATTTTATTTCTGAGGTCTTGGCTGATTTCTTTTGATTTTCCCATGATGTCAAGCAAAGAGGCACTGAGTTTGAAGGTAGGCCATGAAATACATCTACAGGTACACCTCCAATTGACTCAAATGAAGTCAATTAGCCTATCATAAGCTTCTAAAGCCATGACATCATTTTCGGGATATTTCCAAGCTGTTTAAAGGCACAGCCAATTTAGTGTATGTAAACTTCTGACCCACTGGATTTGTTATACAGTGAACTAGAAGTGATATAATCTGTCTGTAAACAATTTTGGGAAAAATGACTTCAGGGAACTTGTTGTTCTGAATTGTTCTTTACTATTTTCTGAGTTAACTTGGATTCTTTCTTAATTAGGAACCTGGAAATGCACGTTTTATTCTCTATAGGGAATGTGCGAACAACAAGCAAATGTATATCTTATAGGTGCATTTATGAGGTAGGAAAAGGGTCCTCCTCAAGTCGGATTTCAGCATTTAGTTTTCTACGGTCCTCTGCTATACCAACTGAGCTATTGAATGTGGTGAATTGTGGATAAACTTGAAGTGTTTTGAATTCTTCTGTATGATTGGATTCGTACACCTAGACTATTCTTTAAGGAAACGTGAAATGCACATTTTATTCTCTATAGGGGGATGTGCGAACAACAGGTAAAAATAGTGTTTGGGGCGCATTGATGAGGCAGAAAAATGTTCGTCCTTCGAGCCAGACTTGAACCAGCGACCTAAGGATTTCAGCATTTAGCGTTCTACAGTCCTCCGCTCTACCAACTGCGCTATCGAAGGGACATGGAAAAATCATGGAGCAAAAGGTACATGTTTGAACCGTAGCATTGAGTTGAATCTTTTCTACCAGATGTTGATCAACGTTGACCATTCAGCAATGGTGAAATGTCCGTGTATTGAGCGCTCGTCAGAACTGCCGAAATGTCCACAAACGGGTCTTTCCAGGCACAACTTTCTTCAATTATGGAGACGCTGATGACGTCTGCCGTTGCAGAGATTACAAAACGGGGTTACCAGTTTTGTGAATTTAGTAGGTTATCGCACATATATACCATTTCAAATTGTTTGGTTTCCTCCAAACATAACAATGGTCATCATGGCCAAACAGTTCTATTTTTGTTTCATCAGACCAGAGGACATTTCTCCAAAAAGTAGGATCTTTGTCCCCAAACTGTAGTCTGGCATTTTTATGGCGGGTTGGAGCAGTAGCTTCTTCCTTGCTGAGCGGCATTTCAGGTTCTGTTGACATAGGACTCGTTTGACTGTGGATATAGATACTCTTGTACCTGTTTCCTCCAGCATTTTCACAAGGTCCTTTGCTGTTCTTCTGGGATTGATTTGCACTTTTCGCACAAAAGTACGTTCATCTCTAGGAGACAGAACACGTCTCTTTCCTGAGAGGTATGAAGGCTGCGTGGCCCCATGGTGTTTATACTTTCGTACTATTTTTTGTTATTGATGAACGTGGTACCTTCAGGCGTTTGGAAATTGCTCCCAAGGATGAACCAGACTTGTGGAGGTCTACATTTTATTTCTGAGGTCTTGGCTGATTTCTTTTGATTTTCCCATGATGTCAAGCAAAGAGGCACTGAGTTTGAAGGTAGGCCATGAAATACATCTACAGGTACACCTCCAATTGACTCAAATGATGTCAATTAGCCTATCAGAAGCTTCTAAAGCCATGACATAATTTTCGGGATATTTCCAAGCTGTTTAAAGGCACATTCAATTTAGTGTATGTAAACTTCTGACCCACTGGATTTGTTATACAGTGAACTAGAAGTGATATAATCTGTCTGTAAACAATTTTGGGAAAAATGACTTCAGGGAACTTGTTGTTCTGAATTGTTCTTTACTATTTTCTGAGTTAACTTGGATTCTTTCTTAATTAGGAACCTGGAAATGCACGTTTTATTCTCTATAGGGAATGTGCGAACAACAAGCAAATGTATATCTTATAGGTGCATTTATGAGGTAGGAAAAGGGTCCTCCTCAAGTCGGATTTCAGCATTTAGTTTTCTACGGTCCTCTGCTATACCAACTTAGCTATTGAATGTGGTGAATTGTGGATAAACTTGAAGTGTTTTGAATTCTTCTTTATGATTGGATTCGTACACCTAGACTATTCTTTAAGGAAACGTGAAATGCACATTTTATTCTCTATAGGGGGATGTGCGAACAACAGGTAAAAATAGTGTTTGGGGCGCATTGATGAGGCAGAAAAATGTTCGTCCTTCGAGCCAGACTTGAACCAGCGACCTAAGGATTTCAGCATTTAGCGTTCTACAGTCCTCCGCTCTACCAAATGCGCTATCGAAGGGACATGGAAAAATCATGGAGCAAAAGGTACATGTTTGAACCGTAGCATTGAGTTGAATCTTTTCTACCAGATGTTGATCAACGTTGACCATTCAGCAATGGTGAAATGTCCGTGTATTGAGCGCTCGTCAGAACTGCCGAAATGTCCACAAACGGGTCTTTCCAGGCACAACTTTCTTCAATTATGGAGACGCTGATGACGTCTGCCGTTGCAGAGATTACAAAACGGGGTTACCAGTTTTGTGAATTTAGTAGGTTATCGCACATATATACCATTTCAAATTGTTTGGTTTCCTCCAAACATAACAATGGTCATCATGGCCAAACAGTTCTATTTTTGTTTCATCAGACCAGAGGACATTTCTCCAAAAAGTAGGATCTTTGTCCCCAAACTGTAGTCTGGCATTTTTATGGCGGGTTGGAGCAGTAGCTTCTTCCTTGCTGAGCGGCATTTCAGGTTCTGTTGACATAGGACTCGTTTGACTGTGGATATAGATACTCTTGTACCTGTTTCCTCCAGCATTTTCACAAGGTCCTTTGCTGTTCTTCTGGGATTGATTTGCACTTTTCGCACAAAAGTACGTTCATCTCTAGGAGACAGAACACGTCTCTTTCCTGAGAGGTATGAAGGCTGCGTGGCCCCATGGTGTTTATACTTTCGTACTATTTTTTGTTATTGATGAACGTGGTACCTTCAGGCGTTTGGAAATTGCTCCCAAGGATGAACCAGACTTGTGGAGGTCTACATTTTATTTCTGAGGTCTTGGCTGATTTCTTTTGATTTTCCCATGATGTCAAGCAAAGAGGCACTGAGTTTGAAGGTAGGCCATGAAATACATCTACAGGTACACCTCCAATTGACTCAAATGATGTCAATTAGCCTATCAGAAGCTTCTAAAGCCATGACATAATTTTCGGGATATTTCCAAGCTGTTTAAAGGCACATTCAATTTAGTGTATGTAAACTTCTGACCCACTGGATTTGTTATACAGTGAACTAGAAGTGATATAATCTGTCTGTAAACAATTTTGGGAAAAATGACTTCAGGGAACTTGTTGTTCTGAATTGTTCTTTACTATTTTCTGAGTTAACTTGGATTCTTTCTTAATTAGGAAACTGGAAATGCACGTTTTATTCTCTATAGGGAATGTGCGAACAACAGGCAAATGTATATCTTATAGGTGCATTTATGAGGTAGGAAAAGGGTCCTCCTCAAGTCGGATTTCAGCATTCAGTGTTCTACGGTCCTCTGCTATACCAACTGAGCTATTGAATGTGGTGAATTGTGGATAAACTTGAAGTGTTTTGAATTCTTCTGTATGATTGGATTCGTACACCTAGACTATTCTTATAGGAAACGTGAAATGCACATTTTATTCTCTATAGGGGGATGTGCGAACAACAGGTAAAAATAGTGTTTGGGCGCATTGATGAGGCAGAAAAATGTTCATTCTTCGAGCCGGATTTGAACCAGCGACCTAAGGATTTCAGCATTAATAACCTGTTGGGGATGGGGGCGCTGTTTAGACTATTTATGCTAATTTGGCTAATTTTTTAAACGGCTTCCCACAAATTCCTTGATGGTACAATATGCATATTATTATTATTATTGGATAGAAAACAGTCTATAGTTTCTATAGGAGTTGAAATTTTGTCTCTAAGTGGAACAGAGCCCATTCTACAGCATTTTCCCTGACATGGAGTCAGATTTGAGAAATGTTGGCCACTCTTCTGAAGTCAGTTAAAAGGGCACTGTCATTGCTATGACTATACGGACACTTCTTACGTCTTCCCCTGGATGCCTTTACGTGATGACGATTCCAATGGGGTCGATTGCGCGTTCACAGGCCCTACAAATGAAAAAACCCTGAAGCTAGTCATTCTTTTGGAGCTGCGTCATGAGCCTAGAGGACACCGGCGCGCACCTGTTCCAAGCGTTAGTTTAGCCTGTTATATTTCTCCGGTCATCTTTTCACTCGTTATAGGAGTTAAAAACATCATAAGGTAGTTAATTTAAAGCGTTTTATAGCAATTTATATCCGTTTAGTGCGATTTTGGGACATTTATTTTTGCAACGATGTGAAAAGTTGGGCACGCTTTTCAGTTCATCCCGAACGCAGTTGACATTTCCACATGGCAAGAGGACAGCTTTCCTCCAAAAGACGATTTCTCCCAAGAAAGGATCCTTTGCCCAAGATACTGATGGAAGAACAGCTCAAGGTAGGAAATTTTTATTATGATAAATCGTGTTTCTGTCGAATCATTTTAGTGGCTTAGGACGCCATGTTTTTTGACGTAGCTTCGCTTGGCGCAAACTGTATTGAAAAGTAAGGATAAATTAAAAAATGTAATAACGCAATTGTATTAAGAATTAAATTGTCTATCAATCCCTGTCCACCCTATATTTTTTAGTCACGTTTATGAGTATTTATGTATAAGAGTAGATCACTGTCTAAGTGGTGCAAGGACTTTTTCTTTACCAGCTTGTCTACATTTCACATTGTCTAACCATGATTTTGGTGGCTAAATATAAACATTTTCGATCAAACTGTATATGCATGTTGTAATGTGATGTTACAGGAGTGTCATCGGAAGAATTCTGAGAAGGTTAGTGAAAAAATTAATATCTTTTGGCGATGTTGACTTTTATCGCTCACTTTGGCTAGAATCAATGCTGGGCTGCTAATTGCTATGTGCTAAGCTAATATAACGATTTATTGTGTTTTCGCTGTAAGACACTTAGAAAATCTGAAATATTGTCTGTATTCACAGGATCTGTGTCTTTCGATTCGTGTATGCTGTGTATTTTTACGAAATGTTTGATGATTAGTAGTTAGGTAAACACGTTGCTCATTGTAATTATTCTAGTCCATTTGTGACGGTGGGTGCAATTGTAAACTATGCCATCTACCTGAAATATGCACTTTTTTCTAACAAAACCTATCCCATACCATAAATATGTTATCAGACTGTCATCTAATGAGTTTTTTTGTTGGTTAGGGGCTATAAATATCTTAGTTTAGCCGAATTGGTGATGGCTACTGGTGTTGGTGGACAAATAAAAGATGGTAGATTATGCTAATGTGTTTTTAGGTAATAGATGTACATCTTTACATATTGTGTCTTCCCTGTAAAACATTTTAAAAATCGGAAATGTTGACTGGATTCACAAGATCTGTGTCTTTCATTAGCTGTATTGGACTTTAATGTATGAAAGTTAAATATTTTAAAAAAATATTTTTTTTGAATTTCGCGGCACTGGTTTTTCAGTGGGGGGGGGGGGTGTGCCGCTAGCGCCACGCTGATCCTAGACAGGTTAAGCGTTCTACAGTCCTCCGCTCTACCAACTGAGCTATCGAAGGGACATGAAAAATCCATTGGAGCAAAAGGTACATGTTTGAACCGTAGCATTGAGTTGAATCTTTTCTACCAGATGTTGATCAACGTTGACCATTCAGCAATGGTGAGATTTCCGTGTATTGAGCGCTCGTCAGAACTGCCGAAATGTCCACAAACGGGTCTTTCCAGGCACAACTTTCTTCAATTATGGAGACGCTGATGACGTCTGCCGTTGCAGAGATTACAAAACGGGGTTCCCAGTTTTGTGAATTTAGTAGGTTATCGCACATATATACCATTTCAAATTGTTTGGTTTCCTCCAAACATAACAATGGTCATCATGGCCAAACAGTTCTATTTTTGTTTCATCAGACCAGAGGACATTGCTCCAAAAAGTAGGATCTTTGTCCCCAAACTGTAGTCTGGCAATTTTATGGCGGGTTGGAGCAGTAGCTTCTTCCTTGCTGAGCGGCATTTCAGGTTCTGTTGACATAGGACTCGTTTGACTGTGGATATAGATACTTTTGTACCTGTTTCCTCCAGCATGTTCACAAGGTCCTTTGCTGTTCTTCTGGGATTGATTTGCACTTTTCGCACAAAAGTACGTTCATCTCTAGGAGACAGAACACGTCTCTTTCCTGAGCGGTATGAAGGCTGCGTGGTCCCATGGTGTTTATACTTGCGTACTATTTTTTGTTATTGATGAACGTGGTACCTTCAGGCGTTTGGAAATTGCTCCCAAGGATGAACCAGACTTGTGGAGGTCTATATTTTATTTCTGAGTTCTTGGCTGATTTCTTTTGATTTTCCCATGATGTCAAGCAAAGAGGCACTGAGTTTGAAGGTAGGCCATGAAATACATCTACAGGTACACCTCCAATTGACTCAAATGATGTCAATTAGCCTATCAGAAGCTTCTAAAGCCATGACATTATTTTCGGGATTTTTCCAAGCTGTTTAAAGGCACAGCCAAATTAGTGTATGTAAACTTCTGACCCACTGGATTTGTTATACAGTGAACTAGAAGTGATATAATCTGTCTGTAAACAATTTTGGGAAAAATGACTTCAGGGAACTTGGTGTTCTGAATTGTTCTTTACTATTTTCTGAGTTAACTTGGATTCTTTCTTAATTAGGAAACTGGAAATGCACGTTGTATTCTCTATAGGGAATGTGCGAACAACAGGCAAATGTATATCTTATAGGTGCATTTATGAGGTAGGAAAAGGGTCCTCCTCAAGTCGGATTTCAGCATTTAGTGTTCTACGGTCCTCTGCTATACCAACTGAGCTATTGAATGTGGTGAATTGTGGATAAACTTGAAGTGTTTTAAATTCTTCTGTATGATTGGATTCGTACACCTAGACTATTCTTATAGGAAACGTGAAATGCACATTTTATTCTCTATAGGGGGATGTGCGAACAACAGGTAAAAATAGTGTTTGGGGCGCATTGATGAGGCAGAAAAATGTTCGTCCTTCGAGACGGATTTGAACCAGCGACTTAAGGATTTCAGCATTTAGCGTTCTACAGTCCTCCGCTCTACCAACTGAGCTATCGAAGGGACATGGAAAAACCACTGGAGCAAAAGGTACATGTTTGAACCGTAGCATTGAGTTGAATCTTTTCTACCAGATGTTGATCAACGTTGACCATTCAGCAATGGTGAGATTTCCGTGTATTGAGCGCTCGTCAGAACTGCCGAAATGTCCACAAACGGGTCTTTCCAGGCACAACTTTCTTCAATTATGGAGACGCTGATGACGTCTGCCGTTGCAGAGATTACAAAACGGGGTTACCAGTTTTGTGAATTTAGTATGTTATCGCACATATATACCATTTCAAATTGTTTGGTTTCCTCCAAACATAACAATGGTCATCATGGCCAAACAGTTCTATTTTTGTTTCATCAGACCAGAGGTCATTTCTCCAAAAAGTAGGACCTTTGTCCCCAAACTGTAGTCTGGCATTTTTATGGCGGGTTGGAGCAGTAGCTTCTTCCTTGCTGAGCGGCATTTCAGGTTCTGTTGACATAGGACTCGTTTGACTGTGGATATAGATACTTTTGTACCTGTTTCCTCCAGCATCTTCACAAGGTCCTTTGCTGTTCTTCTGGGATTGATTTGCACCTTTCGCACAAAAGTACGTTCATCTCTAGGAGACAGAACACGTCTCTTTCCTGAGAGGTATGAAGGCTGCGTGGCCCCATGGTGTTTATACTTGCGTACTATTTTTTGTTATTGATGAACGTGGTACCTTCAGGCGTTTGGAAATTGCTCCCAAGGATGAACCAGACTTGTGGAGGTCTACATTTTATTTCTGAGGTCTTTGCTGATTTCTTTTGATTTTCCCATGATGTCAAGCAAAGAGGCACTGAGTTTGAAGGTAGGCCATGAAATACATCTACAGGTACACCTCCAATTGACTCAAATGATGTCAATTAGCCTATCAGAAGCTTCTAAAGCCATGACATCATTTTCGGGATATTTCCAAGCTGTTTAAAGGCACAGCCAATTTAGTGTATGTAAACTTCTGACCCACTGGATTTGTTATACAGCGAACTAGAAGTGATATAATCTGTCTGTAAACAATTTTGGGAAAAACGACTTCAGGGAACTTGGTGTTCTGAATTGTTCTTTACTATTTTCTGAGTTAACTTGGATTCTTTCTTAATTAGGAAACTGGAAATGCACGTTTTATTCTCTATAGGGAATGTGCGAACAACAGGCAAATGTATATCTTATAGGTGCATTTATGAGGTTGGAAAAGGGTCCTCCTCAAGTCGGATTTCAGCATTTAGTGTTCTACGGTCCTCTGCTATACCAACTGAGCTATTGAATGTGGTGAATTGTGGATAAACTTGAAGTGTTTTGAATTCTTCTGTATGATTGGATTCGTACACCTAGACTATTCTTTAAGGAAACGTGAAATGCACATTTTATTCTCTATAGGGGGATGTGCGAACAACAGGTAAAAATAGTGTTTGGGGAGCATTGATGAGGCAGAAAAATGTTCCTCCTTCGAGCCGGATTTGAACCAGCGAACTAAGGATTTCAGCATTTAGCGTTCTACAGTCCTCCGCTCTACCAACTGAGCTATCAAAGGGACATGGAAAAACCATTGGAGCAAAAGGTACATGTTTCAACCGTAGCATTGACTTGAATCTTTTCTTACAGATGTTGATCAACGTTGACCATTCAGCAATGGTGAGATTTCCGTGTATTGAGCGCTCGTCAGAACTGCCGAAATGTCCACAAACGGGTCTTTCCAGGCACAACTTTCTTTAATTATGGAGACGCTGATGACGTCTGCCGTTGCAGAGATTACAAAACGGGGTTACCAGTTTTGTGAATTTAGTAGGTTATCGCACATATATACCATTTCAAATTATTTGGTTTCCTCCAAACATAACAATGGTCATCATGGCCAAACAGTTCTATTTTTGTTTCATCAGACCAGAGGACATTTCTCCAAAAAGTAGGATCTTTGTCCCCAAACTGTAGTCTGGCATTTTGATGGCGGGTTGGATCAGTAGCTTCTTCCTTGCTGAGCGGCATTTCAGGTTCTGTTGACATAGGACTCGTTTGACTGTGGATATAGATACTCTTGTACCTGTTTCCTCCAGCATCTTCACAAGGTCCTTTGCTGTTCTTCTGGGATTGATTTGCACTTTTCGCACAAAAGTACGTTCATCTCTAGGAGACAGAACACGTCTCTTTCCTGAGAGGTATGAAGGCTGCGTGGCCCCATGGTGTTTATACTTGCGTACTATTTTTTGTTATTGATGAACGTGGTACCTTCAGGCGTTTGGAAATTGCTCCCAAGGATGAACCAGACTTGTGGAGGTCTACATTTTATTTCTGAGGTCTTGGCTGATTTCTTTTGATTTTCCCATGATGTCAAGCAAAGAGGCACTGAGTTTGAAGGTAGGCCATGAAATACATCTACAGGTACACCTCCAATTGACTCAAATGATGTCAATTAGCCTATCAGAAGCTTCTAAAGCCATGACATCATTTTCGGGATATTTCCAAGCTGTTTAAAGGCACAGCCAAATTAGTGTATGTAAACTTCTGACCCACTGGATTTGTTATACAGTGAACTAGAAGTGATATAATCTGTCTGTAAACAATTTTGGGAAAAATGACTTCAGGGAACTTGGTGTTCTGAATTGTTCTTTACTATTTTCTGAGTTAACTTGGATTCTTTCTTAATTAGGAAACTGGAAATGCACGTTGTATTCTCTATAGGGAATGTGCGAACAACAGGCAAATGTATATCTTATAGGTGCATTTATGAGGTTGGAAAAGGGTCCTCCTCAAGTCGGATTTCAGCATTTAGTGTTCTACGGTCCTCTGCTATACCAACTGAGCTATTGAATGTGGTGAATTGTGGATAAACTTGAAGTGTTTTGAATTCTTCTGTATGATTGGATTCGTACACCTAGACTATTCTTATAGGAAACGTGAAATGCACATTTTATTCTCTATAGGGGGATGTGCGAACAACAGGTAAAAATAGTGTTTGGGGCGCATTGATGAGGCAGAAAAATGTTCTTCCTTCGAGCCGGATTTGAACCAGCGAACTTAAGGATTTCAGCATTTAGCGTTCTACAGTCCTCCGCTCTACCAACTGAGCTATCGAAGGGACATGGAAAAACCACTGGAGCAAAAGGTACATGTTTCAACCGTAGCATTGACTTGAATCTTTTCTTACCAGATGTTGATCAACGTTGACCATTCAGCAATGGTGAGATTTCCGTGTATTGAGCGCTCGTCAGAACTGCCGAAATGTCCACAAACGGGTCTTTCCAGGCACAACTTTCTTCAATTATGGAGACGCTGATGACGTCTGCCGTTGCAGAGATTACAAAACGGGGTTACCAGTTTTGTGAATTTAGTAGGTTATCGCACATATATACCATTTCAAATTGTTTGGTTTCCTCCAAACATAACAATGGTCATCATGGCCAAACAGTTCTATTTTTGTTTCATCAGACCAGAGGTCATTTCTCCAAAAAGTAGGATCTTTGTCCCCAAACTGTAGTCTGGCATTTTGATGGCGGGTTGGATCAGTAGCTTCTTCCTTGCTGAGCGGCATTTCAGGTTCTGTTGACATAGGACTCGTTTGACTGTGGATATAGATACTCTTGTACCTGTTTCCTCCAGCATCTTCACAAGGTCCTTTGCTGTTCTTCTGGGATTGATTTGCACTTTTCGCACAAAAGTACGTTCATCTCTAGGAGACAGAACACGTCTCTTTCCTGAGAGGTATGAAGGCTGCGTGGCCCCATGGTGTTTATACTTGCGTACTATTTTTTGTTATTGATGAACGTGGTACCTTCAGGCGTTTGGAAATTGCTCCCAAGGATGAACCAGACTTGTGGAGGTCTACATTTTATTTCTGAGGTCTTGGCTGATTTCTTTTGATTTTCCCATGATGTCAAGCAAAGAGGCACTGAGTTTGAAGGTAGGCCATGAAATACATCTACAGGTACACCTCCAATTGACTCAAATGATGTCAATTAGCCTATCAGAAGCTTCTAAAGCCATGACATCATTTTCGGGATATTTCCAAGCTGTTTAAAGGCACATTCAATTTAGTGTATGTAAACTTCTGACCCACTGGATTTGTTATACAGCGAACTAGAAGTGATATAATCTGTCTGTAAACAATTTTGGGAAAAACGACTTCAGGGAACTTGGTGTTCTGAATTGTTCTTTACTATTTTCTGAGTTAACTTGGATTCTTTCTTAATTAGGAAACTGGAAATGCACGTTTTATTCTCTATAGGGAATGTGCGAACAACAGGCAAATGTATATCTTATAGGTGCATTTATGAGGTTGGAAAAGGGTCCTCCTCAAGTCGGATTTCAGCATTTAGTGTTCTACGGTCCTCTGCTATACCAACTGAGCTATTGAATGTGGTGAATTGTGGATAAACTTGAAGTGTTTTGAATTCTTCTGTATGATTGGATTCGTACACCTAGACTATTCTTTAAGGAAACGTGAAATGCACATTTTATTCTCTATAGGGGGATGTGCGAACAACAGGTAAAAATAGTGTTTGGGGCGCATTGATGAGGCAGAAAAATGTTCGTCCTTCGAGCCGGATTTGAACCAGCGACCTAAGGATTTCAGCATTAACCTGTCTAGGATCAGCGTGGCGCTAGCGGCCCCCCCCCCCCCCCCCCCCCCCCCCCCCCCCACTGAAAAACCAGTGCCGCGAAATTCAAAAAAAATATTTTTTTAAAATATTTAACTTTCACACATTAAAGTCCAATACAGCTAATGAAAGACACAGATCTTATGAATCCAGTCAACATTTCCGATTTTTAAAATGTTTTACAGGGAAGACACAATATGTAAAGATGTACATCTATTACCTAAAAACACATTAGCATAATCCACCATCTTTTATTTGTCCACCAACACCAGTAGCCATCACCAATTCGGCTAAACTAAGATATTTATAGCCCCTAACCAACAAAAAAACTCATTAGATGACAGTCTGATAACATATTTATGGTATGGGATAGGTTTTGTTAGAAAAAAGTGCATATTTCAGGTATATGGCATAGTTTACAATTGCACCCACCATCACAAATGGACTAGAATAATTACAATGAGCAACGTGTTTACCTAACTACTAATCATCAAACATTTCGTAAAAATACACAGCATACACGAATCGAAAGACACAGATCCTGTGAATACAGACAATATTTCAGATTTTCTAAGTGTCTTACAGCGAAAACACAATAAATCGTTATATTAGCATAGCACATAGCACATAGCAGCCCAGCATTGATTCTAGCCAAAGTGGGCGATAACGTCAACATCGCCAAAAATATATACATTTTTTCACTAACCTTCTCAGAATTCTTCAGATGACACTCCTGTAACATCATATTACACAATCCATATAGAGTTTGATCGAAAATGTTTATATTTAGCCACCAAAATCATGGTTAGACAATGTGAAATGTAGACAAGCTGGTAAAGAAAATGTCCTTGCGCCACTTAGACAGTGATCTACTCTTATACATAAATACTCATAAACGTGACTAAAAAATATAGGGTGGACAGGGATTGATAGACAATTTAATTCTTAATACAATTGCGTTATTACATTTTTTAATTTATCCTTACTTTTCAATACAGTTTGCGCCAAGCGAAGCTACGTCAAAAAACATGGCGTCCTAAGCCACTAAAATGTTTCGACAGAAACACGATTTATCATAATAAAAATGTCCTACCTTGAGCTGTTCTTCCATCAGTATCTTGGGCAAAGGATCCTTTCTTGGGAGAAATCGTCTTTTGGTGGAAAGCTGTCCTCTTGCCATGTGGAAAAGTCAACTGCGTTCGGGATGAACTGAAAAGCGTGCCCAACTTTTCACATCGTTGCAAAAATAAATGTCCCAAAATCGCACTAAACGGATATAAATTGCTATAAAACGCTTTAAATTAACTACCTTATGATGTTTTTAACTCCTATAACGAGTGAAAAGATGACCGGAGAAATATAACAGGCTAAACTAACGCTTGGAACAGGTGCGCGCCGGTGTCCACTTTGCTCATGACGCAGCTCCCAAAGAATGACTAGCTTCAGGGTTTTTTCATTTGTAGGGCCTGTGAACGTGCAATCGACCCCGTTGGAATCGTCATCACGTAAAGGCATCCAGGGGAAGACGTAAGAAGTGTCCGTATAGTCATAGCAACGACAGTGCCCTTTTAAATGACTTCAGAAGAGTGGCCAACATTTCTCAAATCTGACTCCATGTCAGGGAAATTGCTGTAGAATGGGCTCTGTTCCACTTAGAGACAAAATTTCAACTCCTATAGAAACTATAGACTGTTTTCTATCCAATAATAATAATAATATGCATATTGTACGATCAAAGATTTTGTGGGAAGCCGTTTAAAAAATTAGCCACATTAGCATAAGTAGTCTAAACAGCGCCCCCATCCCCAACAGGTTAAGCATTCTACAGTCCTCCGCTCTACCAACTGAGCTATCGATGGGACATGAAAAATCCATTGGAGCAAAAGGTACATGTTTGAACCGTAGCATTGAGTTGAATCTTTTCTACCAGATGTTGATCAACGTTGACCATTCAGCAATGGTGAGATTTCCGTGTATTGAGCGCTCGTCAGAACTGCCGAAATGTCCACAAACGGGTCTTTCCAGGCACAACTTTCTTCAATTATGGAGACGCTGATGACGTCTGCCGTTGCAGAGATTACAAAACGGGGTTACCAGTTTTGTGAATTTAGTAGGTTATCGCACATATATACCATTTCAAATTGTTTGGTTTCCTCCAAACATAACAATGGTCATCATGGCCAAACAGTTCTATTTTTGTTTCATCAGACCAGAGGACATTTCTCCAAAAAGTAGGATCTTTGTCCCCAAACTGTAGTCTGGCAATTTTATGGCGGGTTGGAGCAGTAGCTTCTTCCTTGCTGAGCGGCATTTCAGGTTCTGTTGACATAGGACTCGTTTGACTGTGGATATAGATACTTTTGTACCTGTTTCCTCCAGCATCTTCACAAGGTCCTTTGCTGTTCTTCTGGGATTGATTTGCACTTTTCGCACAAAAGTACGTTCATCTCTAGGAGACAGAACACGTCTCTTTCCTGAGCGGTATGAAGGCTGCGTGGTCCCATGGTGTTTATACTTGCGTACTATTTTTTGTTATTGATGAACGTGGTACCTTCAGGCGTTTGGAAATTGCTCCCAAGGATGAACCAGACTTGTGGAGGTCTATATTTTATTTCTGAGGTCTTGGCTGATTTCTTTTGATTTTCCCATGATGTCAAGCAAAGAGGCACTGAGTTTGAAGGTAGGCCATGAAATACATCTACAGGTACACCTCCAATTGACTCAAATGATGTCAATTAGCCTATCAGAAGCTTCTAAAGCCATGACATCATTTTCGGGATATTTCCAAGCTGTTTAAAGGCACATTCAATTTAGTGTATGTAAACTTCTGACCCACTGGATTTGTTATACAGCGAACTAGAAGTGATATAATCTGTCTGTAAACAATTTTGGGAAAAACGACTTCAGGGAACTTGGTGTTCTGAATTGTTCTTTACTATTTTCTGAGTTAACTTGGATTCTTTCTTAATTAGGAAACTGGAAATGCACGTTTTATTCTCTATAGGGAATGTGCGAACAACAGGCAAATGTATATCTTATAGGTGCATTTATGAGGTAGGAAAGGGGTCCTCCTCAAGTCGGATTTCAGCATTTAGTGTTCTACGGTCCTCTGCTATACCAACTGAGCTATTGAATGTGGTGAATTGTGGATAAACTTGAAGTGTTTTGAATTCTTCTGTATGATTGGATTCGTACACCTAGACTATTCTTATAGGAAACGTGAAATGCACATTTTATTCTCTATAGGGGGATGTGCGAACAACAGGTAAAAATAGTGTTTGGGGCGCATTGATGAGGCAGAAAAATGTTCGTCCTTCGAGCCAGATTTGAACCAGCGGCCTAAGGATTTCAGCATTAAGCATTCTACAGTCCTCCGCTCTACCAACTGAGCAATCGAAGGGACACGAAAAATCCATTGGAGCAAAAGGTACATGTTTGAACCGTAGCATTGAGTTGAATCTTTTCTACCAGATGTTGATCAACGTTGACCATTCAGCAATGGTGAGATTTCCGTGTATTGAGCGCTCGTCAGAACTGCCGAAATGTCCACAAATGGGTCTTTCCAGGCACAACTTTCTTCAATTATGGAGACGCTGATGACGTCTGCCGTTGCAGAGATTACAAAACGGGGTTACCAGTTTTGTGAATTTAGTAGGTTATCGCACATATATACCATTTCAAATTGTTTGGTTTCCTCCAAACATAACAATGGTCATCATGGCCAAACAGTTCTATTTTTGTTTCATCAGACCAGAGGACATTTCTCCAAAAAGTAGGATCTTTGTCCCCAAACTGTAGTCTGGCAATTTTATGGCGGGTTGGAGCAGTAGCTTCTTCCTTGCTGAGCGGCATTTCAGGTTCTGTTGACATAGGACTCGTTTGACTGTGGATATAGATACTTTTGTACCTGTTTCCTCCAGCATCTTCACAAGGTCCTTTGCTGTTCTTCTGGGATTGATTTGCACTTTTCGCACAAAAGTACGTTCATCTCTAGGAGACAGAACACGTCTCTTTCCTGAGCTGTATGAAGGCTGCGTGGTCCCATGGTGTTTATACTTGCGTACTATTTTTTGTTATTGATGAACGTGGTACCTTCAGGCGTTTGGAAATTGCTCCCAAGGATGAACCAGACTTGTGGAGGTCTATATTTTATTTCTGAGGTCTTGGCTGATTTCTTTTGATTTTCCCATGATGTCAAGCAAAGAGGCACTGAGTTTGAAGGTAGGCCATGAAATACATCTACAGGTACACCTCCAATTGACTCAAATGATGTCAATTAGCCTATCAGAAGCTTCTAAAGCCATGACATCATTTTCGGGATATTTCCAAGCTGTTTAAAGGCACAGCCAATTTAGTGTATGTAAACTTCTGACCCACTGGATTTGTTATACAGTGAACTAGAAGTGATATAATCTGTCTGTAAACAATTTTGGGAAAAATGACTACAGGGAACTTGGTGTTCTGAATTGTTCTTTACTATTTTCTGAGTTAACTTGGATTCTTTCTTAATTAGGAAACTGGAAATGCACGTTTTATTCTCTATAGGAAATGTGCGAACAACAGGCAAATGTATATCTTATAGGTGCATTTATGAGGTAGGAAAAGGGTCCTCCTCAAGTCGGATTTCAGCATTTAGTGTTCTACGGTCCTCTGCTATACCAACTGAGCTATTGAATGTGGTGAATTGTGGATAAACTTGAAGTGTTTTGAATTCTTCTGTATGATTGGATTCGTACACCTAGACTATTCTTATAGGAAACGTGAAATGCACATTTTATTCTCTATAGGGGGATGTGCGAACAACAGGTAAAAATAGTGTTTGGGGCGCATTGATGAGGCTGAAAAATGTTCGTCCTTCGAGCCAGACTTGAACCAGCGACCTAAGGATTTCAGCATTTAGCGTTCTACAGTCCTCCGCTCTACCAAATGCGCTATCGAAGGGACATGGAAAAATCATGGAGCAAAAGGTACATGTTTGAACCGTAGCATTGAGTTGAATCTTTTCTACCAGATGTTGATCAACGTTGACCATTCAGCAATGGTGAAATGTCCGTGTATTGAGCGCTCGTCAGAACTGCCGAAATGTCCACAAACGGGTCTTTCCAGGCACAACTTTCTTCAATTATGGAGACGCTGATGACGTCTGCCGTTGCAGAGATTACAAAACGGGGTTACCAGTTTTGTGAATTTAGTAGGTTATCGCACATATATACCATTTCAAATTGTTTGGTTTCCTCCAAACATAACAATGGTCATCATGGCCAAACAGTTCTATTTTTGTTTCATCAGACCAGAGGACATTTCTCCAAAAAGTAGGATCTTTGTCCCCAAACTGTAGTCTGGCAATTTTATGGCGGGTTGGAGCAGTAGCTTCTTCCTTGCTGAGCGGCATTTCAGGTTCTGTTGACATAGGACTCGTTTGACTGTGGATATAGATACTTTTGTACCTGTTTCCTCCAGCATCTTCACAAGGTCCTTTGCTGTTCTTCTGGGATTGATTTGCACTTTTCGCACAAAAGTACGTTCATCTCTAGGAGACAGAACACGTCTCTTTCCTGAGCGGTATGAAGGCTGCGTGGTCCCATGGTGTTTATACTTGCGTACTATTTTTTGTTATTGATGAACGTGGTACCTTCAGGCGTTTGGAAATTGCTCCCAAGGATGAACCAGACTTGTGGAGGTCTATATTTTATTTCTGAGGTCTTGGCTGATTTCTTTTGATTTTCCCATGATGTCAAGCAAAGAGGCACTGAGTTTGAAGGTAGGCCATGAAATACATCTACAGGTACACCTCCAATTGACTCAAATGATGTCAATTAGCCTATCAGAAGCTTCTAAAGCCATGACATCATTTTCGGGATATTTCCAAGCTGTTTAAAGGCACAGCCAATTTAGTGTATGTAAACTTCTGACCCACTGGATTTGTTATACAGTGAACTAGAAGTGATATAATCTGTCTGTAAACAATTTTGGGAAAAATGACTTCAGGGAACTTGGTGTTCTGAATTGTTCTTTACTATTTTCTGAGTTAACTTGGATTCTTTCTTAATTAGGAAACTGGAAATGCACGTTTTATTCTCTATAGGGAATGTGCGAACAACAGGCAAATGTATATCTTATAGGTGCATTTATGAGGTAGGAAAAGGGTCCTCCTCAAGTCGGATTTCAGCATTTAGTGTTCTACGGTCCTCTGCTATACCAACTGAGCTATTGAATGTGGTGAATTGTGGATAAACTTGAAGTGTTTTGAATTCTTCTGTATGATTGGATTCGTACACCTAGACTATTCTTATAGGAAACGTGAAATGCACATTTTATTCTCTATAGGGGGATGTGCGAACAACAGGTAAAAATAGTGTTTGGGGCGCATTGATGAGGCAGAAAAATGTTCGTCCTTCGAGCCAGATTTGAACCAGCGACCTAAGGATTTCAGCATTAAGCATTCTACAGTCCTCCGCTCTACCAACTGAGCTATCGAAGGGACATGAAAAATCCATTGGAGCAAAAGGTACATGTTTGAACCGTAGCATTGAGTTGAATCTTTTCTACCAGATGTTGATCAACGTTGACCATTCAGCAATGGTGAGATTTCCGTGTATTGAGCGCTCGTCAGAACTGCCGAAATGTCCACAAACGGGTCTTTCCAGGCACAACTTTCTTCAATTATGGAGACGCTGATGACGTCTGCCGTTGCAGAGATTACAAAACGGGGTTACCAGTTTTGTGAATTTAGTAGGTTATCGCACATATATACCATTTCAAATTGTTTGGTTTCCTCCAAACATAACAATGGTCATCATGGCCAAACAGTTCTATTTTTGTTTCATCAGACCAGAGGACATTTCTCCAAAAAGTAGGATCTTTGTCCCCAAACTGTAGTCTGGCAATTTTATGGCGGGTTGGAGCAGTAGCTTCTTCCTTGCTGAGCGGCATTTCAGGTTCTGTTGACATAGGACTCGTTTGACTGTGGATATAGATACTTTTGTACCTGTTTCCTCCAGCATCTTCACAAGGTCCTTTGCTGTTCTTCTGGGATTGATTTGCACTTTTCGCACAAAAGTACGTTCATCTCTAGGAGACAGAACACGTCTCTTTCCTGAGCGGTATGAAGGCTGCGTGGTCCCATGGTGTTTATACTTGCGTACTATTTTTTGTTATTGATGAACGTGGTACCTTCAGGCGTTTGGAAATTGCTCCCAAGGATGAACCAGACTTGTGGAGGTCTATATTTTATTTCTGAGGTCTTGGCTGATTTCTTTTGATTTTCCCATGATGTCAAGCAAAGAGGCACTGAGTTTGAAGGTAGGCCATGAAATACATCTACAGGTACACCTCCAATTGACTCAAATGATGTCAATTAGCCTATCAGAAGCTTCTAAAGCCATGACATCATTTTCGGGATATTTCCAAGCTGTTTAAAGGCACAGCCAATTTAGTGTATGTAAACTTCTGACCCACTGGATTTGTTATACAGTGAACTAGAAGTGATATAATCTGTCTGTAAACAATTTTGGGAAAAATGACTTCAGGGAACTTGGTGTTCTGAATTGTTCTTTACTATTTTCTGAGTTAACTTGGATTCTTTCTTAATTAGGAAACTGGAAATGCACGTTTTATTCTCTATAGGGAATGTGCGAACAACAGGCAAATGTATATCTTATAGGTGCATTTATGAGGTAGGAAAAGGGTCCTCCTCAAGTCGGATTTCAGCATTTAGTGTTCTACGGTCCTCTGCTATACCAACTGAGCTATTGAATGTGGTGAATTGTGGATAAACTTGAAGTGTTTTGAATTCTTCTGTATGATTGGATTCGTACACCTAGACTATTCTTATAGGAAACGTGAAATGCACATTTTATTCTCTATAGGGGGATGTGCGAACAACAGGTAAAAATAGTGTTTGGGGCGCATTGATGAGGCAGAAAAATGTTCGTCCTTCGAGCCAGATTTGAACCAGCGACCTAAGGATTTCAGCATTAAGCATTCTACAGTCCTCCGCTCTACCAACTGAGCTATCGAAGGGACATGAAAAATCCATTGGAGCAAAAGGTACATGTTTGAACCGTAGCATTGAGTTGAATCTTTTCTACCAGATGTTGATCAACGTTGACCATTCAGCAATGGTGAGATTTCCGTGTATTGAGCGCTCGTCAGAACTGCCGAAATGTCCACAAACGGGTCTTTCCAGGCACAACTTTCTTCAATTATGGAGACGCTGATGACGTCTGCCGTTGCAGAGATTACAAAACGGGGTTACCAGTTTTGTGAATTTAGTAGGTTATCGCACATATATACCATTTCAAATTGTTTGGTTTCCTCCAAACATAACAATGGTCATCATGGCCAAACAGTTCTATTTTTGTTTCATCAGACCAGAGGACATTTCTCCAAAAAGTAGGATCTTTGTCCCCAAACTGTAGTCTGGCAATTTTATGGCGGGTTGGAGCAGTAGCTTCTTCCTTGCTGAGCGGCATTTCAGGTTCTGTTGACATAGGACTCGTTTGACTGTGGATATAGATACTTTTGTACCTGTTTCCTCCAGCATCTTCACAAGGTCCTTTGCTGTTCTTCTGGGATTGATTTGCACTTTTCGCACAAAAGTACGTTCATCTCTAGGAGACAGAACACGTCTCTTTCCTGAGCGGTATGAAGGCTGCGTGGTCCCATGGTGTTTATACTTGCGTACTATTTTTTGTTATTGATGAACGTGGTACCTTCAGGCGTTTGGAAATTGCTCCCAAGGATGAACCAGACTTGTGGAGGTCTATATTTTATTTCTGAGGTCTTGGCTGATTTCTTTTGATTTTCCCATGATGTCAAGCAAAGAGGCACTGAGTTTGAAGGTAGGCCATGAAATACATCTACAGGTACACCTCCAATTGACTCAAATGATGTCAATTAGCCTATCAGAAGCTTCTAAAGCCATGACATCATTTTCGGGATATTTCCAAGCTGTTTAAAGGCACAGCCAATTTAGTGTATGTAAACTTCTGACCCACTGGATTTGTTATACAGTGAACTAGAAGTGATATAATCTGTCTGTAAACAATTTTGGGAAAAATGACTTCAGGGAACTTGGTGTTCTGAATTGTTCTTTACTATTTTCTGAGTTAACTTGGATTCTTTCTTAATTAGGAAACTGGAAATGCACGTTTTATTCTCTATAGGGAATGTGCGAACAACAGGCAAATGTATATCTTATAGGTGCATTTATGAGGTAGGAAAAGGGTCCTCCTCAAGTCGGATTTCAGCATTTAGTGTTCTACGGTCCTCTGCTATACCAACTGAGCTATTGAATGTGGTGAATTGTGGATAAACTTGAAGTGTTTTGAATTCTTCTGTATGATTGGATTCGTACACCTAGACTATTCTTATAGGAAACGTGAAATGCACATTTTATTCTCTATAGGGGGATGTGCGAACAACAGGTAAAAATAGTGTTTGGGGCGCATTGATGAGGCAGAAAAATGTTCGTCCTTCGAGCCAGATTTGAACCAGCGACCTAAGGATTTCAGCATTAAGCATTCTACAGTCCTCCGCTCTACCAACTGAGCTATCGAAGGGACATGAAAAATCCATTGGAGCAAAAGGTACATGTTTGAACCGTAGCATTGAGTTGAATCTTTTCTACCAGATGTTGATCAACGTTGACCATTCAGCAATGGTGAGATTTCCGTGTATTGAGCGCTCGTCAGAACTGCCGAAATGTCCACAAACGGGTC
Organism: Salvelinus fontinalis; assembly: GCF_029448725.1. Lineage (NCBI taxonomy): Eukaryota > Metazoa > Chordata > Actinopteri > Salmoniformes > Salmonidae > Salvelinus > Salvelinus fontinalis. Next base: position 47,145 of record NW_026601291.1, read on the forward strand.
TTTCCAGGCACAACTTTCTTCAATTATGGAGACGCTGATGACGTCTGCCGTTGCAGAGATTACAAAACGGGGTTACCAGTTTTGTGAATTTAGTAGGTTATCGCACATATATACCATTTCAAATTGTTTGGTTTCCTCCAAACATAACAATGGTCATCATGGCCAAACAGTTCTATTTTTGTTTCATCAGACCAGAGGACATTTCTCCAAAAAGTAGGATCTTTGTCCCCAAACTGTAGTCTGGCAATTTTATGGCGGGTTGGAGCAGTAGCTTCTTCCTTGCTGAGCGGCATTTCAGGTTCTGTTGACATAGGACTCGTTTGACTGTGGATATAGATACTTTTGTACCTGTTTCCTCCAGCATCTTCACAAGGTCCTTTGCTGTTCTTCTGGGATTGATTTGCACTTTTCGCACAAAAGTACGTTCATCTCTAGGAGACAGAACACGTCTCTTTCCTGAGCGGTATGAAGGCTGCGTGGTCCCATGGTGTTTATACTTGCGTACTATTTTTTGTTATTGATGAACGTGGTACCTTCAGGCGTTTGGAAATTGCTCCCAAGGATGAACCAGACTTGTGGAGGTCTATATTTTATTTCTGAGGTCTTGGCTGATTTCTTTTGATTTTCCCATGATGTCAAGCAAAGAGGCACTGAGTTTGAAGGTAGGCCATGAAATACATCTACAGGTACACCTCCAATTGACTCAAATGATGTCAATTAGCCTATCAGAAGCTTCTAAAGCCATGACATCATTTTCGGGATATTTCCAAGCTGTTTAAAGGCACATTCAATTTAGTGTATGTAAACTTCTGACCCACTGGATTTGTTATACAGTGAACTAGAAGTGATATAATCTGTCTGTAAACAATTTTGGGAAAAATGACTTCAGGGAACTTGGTGTTCTGAATTGTTCTTTACTATTTTCTGAGTTAACTTGGATTCTTTCTTAATTAGGAAACTGGAAATGCACGTTTTATTCTCTATAGGGAATGTGCGAACAACAGGCAAATGTATATCTTATAGGTGCATTTATGAGGTAGGAAAAGGGTCCTCCTCAAGTCGGATTTCAGCATTTAGTGTTCTACGGTCCTCTGCTATACCAACTGAGCTATTGAATGTGGTGAATTGTGGATAAACTTGAAGTGTTTTGAATTCTTCTGTATGATTGGATTCGTACACCTAGACTATTCTTATAGGAAACGTGAAATGCACATTTTATTCTCTATAGGGGGATGTGCGAACAACAGGTAAAAATAGTGTTTGGGGCGCATTGATGAGGCAGAAAAATGTTCGTCCTTCGAGCCGGATTTGAACCAGCGACCTAAGGATTTCAGCATTAAGCATTCTACAGTCCTCCGCTCTACCAACTGAGCTATCGAAGGGACATGAAAAATCCATTGGAGCAAAAGGTACATGTTTGAACCGTAGCATTGAGTTGAATCTTTTCTACCAGATGTTGATCAACGTTGACCATTCAGCAATGGTGAGATTTCCGTGTATTGAGCGCTCGTCAGAACTGCCGAAATGTCCACAAACGGGTCTTTCCAGGCACAACTTTCTTCAATTATGGAGACGCTGATGACGTCTGCCGTTGCAGAGATTACAAAACGGGGTTACCAGTTTTGTGAATTTAGTAGGTTATCGCACATATATACCATTTCAAATTGTTTGGTTTCCTCCAAACATAACAATGGTCATCATGGCCAAACAGTTCTATTTTTGTTTCATCAGACCAGAGGACATTTCTCCAAAAAGTAGGATCTTTGTCCCCAAACTGTAGTCTGGCAATTTTATGGCGGGTTGGAGCAGTAGCTTCTTCCTTGCTGAGCGGCATTTCAGGTTCTGTTGACATAGGACTCGTTTGACTGTGGATATAGATACTTTTGTACCTGTTTCCTCCAGCATCTTCACAAGGTCCTTTGCTGTTCTTCTGGGATTGATTTGCACTTTTCGCACAAAAGTACGTTCATCTCTAGGAGACAGAACACGTCTCTTTCCTGAGCGGTATGAAGGCTGCGTGGTCCCATGGTGTTTATACTTGCGTACTATTTTTTGTTATTGATGAACGTGGTACCTTCAGGCGTTTGGAAATTGCTCCCAAGGATGAACCAGACTTGTGGAGGTCTATATTTTATTTCTGAGGTCTTGGCTGATTTCTTTTGATTTTCCCATGATGTCAAGCAAAGAGGCACTGAGTTTGAAGGTAGGCCATGAAATACATCTACAGGTACACCTCCAATTGACTCAAATGATGTCAATTAGCCTATCAGAAGCTTCTAAAGCCATGACATCATTTTCGGGATATTTCCAAGCTGTTTAAAGGCACAGCCAATTTAGTGTATGTAAACTTCTGACCCACTGGATTTGTTATACAGTGAACTAGAAGTGATATAATCTGTCTGTAAACAATTTTGGGAAAAATGACTTCAGGGAACTTGGTGTTCTGAATTGTTCTTTACTATTTTCTGAGTTAACTTGGATTCTTTCTTAATTAGGAAACTGGAAATGCACGTTTTATTCTCTATAGGGAATGTGCGAACAACAGGCAAATGTATATCTTATAGGTGCATTTATGAGGTAGGAAAAGGGTCCTCCTCAAGTCGGATTTCAGCATTTAGTGTTCTACGGTCCTCTGCTATACCAACTGAGCTATTGAATGTGGTGAATTGTGGATAAACTTGAAGTGTTTTGAATTCTTCTGTATGATTGGATTCGTACACCTAGACTATTCTTATAGGAAACGTGAAATGCACATTTTATTCTCTATAGGGGGATGTGCGAACAACAGGTAAAAATAGTGTTTGGGGCGCATTGATGAGGCAGAAAAATGTTCGTCCTTCGAGCCGGATTTGAACCAGCGACCTAAGGATTTCAGCATTAAGCATTCTACAGTCCTCCGCTCTACCAACTGAGCTATCGAAGGGACATGAAAAATCCATTGGAGCAAAAGGTACATGTTTGAACCGTAGCATTGAGTTGAATCTTTTCTACCAGATGTTGATCAACGTTGACCATTCAGCAATGGTGAGATTTCCGTGTATTGAGCGCTCGTCAGAACTGCCGAAATGTCCACAAACGGGTCTTTCCAGGCACAACTTTCTTCAATTATGGAGACGCTGATGACGTCTGCCGTTGCAGAGATTACAAAACGGGGTTACCAGTTTTGTGAATTTAGTAGGTTATCGCACATATATACCATTTCAAATTGTTTGGTTTCCTCCAAACATAACAATGGTCATCATGGCCAAACAGTTCTATTTTTGTTTCATCAGACCAGAGGACATTTCTCCAAAAAGTAGGATCTTTGTCCCCAAACTGTAGTCTGGCAATTTTATGGCGGGTTGGAGCAGTAGCTTCTTCCTTGCTGAGCGGCATTTCAGGTTCTGTTGACATAGGACTCGTTTGACTGTGGATATAGATACTTTTGTACCTGTTTCCTCCAGCATCTTCACAAGGTCCTTTGCTGTTCTTCTGGGATTGATTTGCACTTTTCGCACAAAAGTACGTTCATCTCTAGGAGACAGAACACGTCTCTTTCCTGAGCGGTATGAAGGCTGCGTGGTCCCATGGTGTTTATACTTGCGTACTATTTTTTGTTATTGATGAACGTGGTACCTTCAGGCGTTTGGAAATTGCTCCCAAGGATGAACCAGACTTGTGGAGGTCTATATTTTATTTCTGAGGTCTTGGCTGATTTCTTTTGATTTTCCCATGATGTCAAGCAAAGAGGCACTGAGTTTGAAGGTAGGCCATGAAATACATCTACAGGTACACCTCCAATTGACTCAAATGATGTCAATTAGCCTATCAGAAGCTTCTAAAGCCATGACATCATTTTCGGGATATTTCCAAGCTGTTTAAAGGCACAGCCAATTTAGTGTATGTAAACTTCTGACCCACTGGATTTGTTATACAGTGAACTAGAAGTGATATAATCTGTCTGTAAACAATTTTGGGAAAAATGACTTCAGGGAACTTGGTGTTCTGAATTGTTCTTTACTATTTTCTGAGTTAACTTGGATTCTTTCTTAATTAGGAAACTGGAAATGCACGTTTTATTCTCTATAGGGAATGTGCGAACAACAGGCAAATGTATATCTTATAGGTGCATTTATGAGGTAGGAAAAGGGTCCTCCTCAAGTCGGATTTCAGCATTTAGTGTTCTACGGTCCTCTGCTATACCAACTGAGCTATTGAATGTGGTGAATTGTGGATAAACTTGAAGTGTTTTGAATTCTTCTGTATGATTGGATTCGTACACCTAGACTATTCTTATAGGAAACGTGAAATGCACATTTTATTCTCTATAGGGGGATGTGCGAACAACAGGTAAAAATAGTGTTTGGGGCGCATTGATGAGGCAGAAAAATGTTCGTCCTTCGAGCCGGATTTGAACCAGCGACCTAAGGATTTCAGCATTAAGCATTCTACAGTCCTCCGCTCTACCAACTGAGCTATCGAAGGGACATGAAAAATCCATTGGAGCAAAAGGTACATGTTTGAACCGTAGCATTGAGTTGAATCTTTTCTACCAGATGTTGATCAACGTTGACCATTCAGCAATGGTGAGATTTCCGTGTATTGAGCGCTCGTCAGAACTGCCGAAATGTCCACAAACGGGTCTTTCCAGGCACAACTTTCTTCAATTATGGAGACGCTGATGACGTCTGCCGTTGCAGAGATTACAAAACGGGGTTACCAGTTTTGTGAATTTAGTAGGTTATCGCACATATATACCATTTCAAATTGTTTGGTTTCCTCCAAACATAACAATGGTCATCATGGCCAAACAGTTCTATTTTTGTTTCATCAGACCAGAGGACATTTCTCCAAAAAGTAGGATCTTTGTCCCCAAACTGTAGTCTGGCAATTTTATGGCGGGTTGGAGCAGTAGCTTCTTCCTTGCTGAGCGGCATTTCAGGTTCTGTTGACATAGGACTCGTTTGACTGTGGATATAGATACTTTTGTACCTGTTTCCTCCAGCATCTTCACAAGGTCCTTTGCTGTTCTTCTGGGATTGATTTGCACTTTTCGCACAAAAGTACGTTCATCTCTAGGAGACAGAACACGTCTCTTTCCTGAGCGGTATGAAGGCTGCGTGGTCCCATGGTGTTTATACTTGCGTACTATTTTTTGTTATTGATGAACGTGGTACCTTCAGGCGTTTGGAAATTGCTCCCAAGGATGAACCAGACTTGTGGAGGTCTATATTTTATTTCTGAGGTCTTGGCTGATTTCTTTTGATTTTCCCATGATGTCAAGCAAAGAGGCACTGAGTTTGAAGGTAGGCCATGAAATACATCTACAGGTACACCTCCAATTGACTCAAATGATGTCAATTAGCCTATCAGAAGCTTCTAAAGCCATGACATCATTTTCGGGATATTTCCAAGCTGTTTAAAGGCACATTCAATTTAGTGTATGTAAACTTCTGACCCACTGGATTTGTTATACAGTGAACTAGAAGTGATATAATCTGTCTGTAAACAATTTTGGGAAAAATGACTTCAGGGAACTTGGTGTTCTGAATTGTTCTTTACTATTTTCTGAGTTAACTTGGATTCTTTCTTAATTAGGAAACTGGAAATGCACGTTTTATTCTCTATAGGGAATGTGCGAACAACAGGCAAATGTATATCTTATAGGTGCATTTATGAGGTAGGAAAAGGGTCCTCCTCAAGTCGGATTTCAGCATTTAGTGTTCTACGGTCCTCTGCTATACCAACTGAGCTATTGAATGTGGTGAATTGTGGATAAACTTGAAGTGTTTTGAATTCTTCTGTATGATTGGATTCGTACACCTAGACTATTCTTATAGGAAACGTGAAATGCACATTTTATTCTCTATAGGGGGATGTGCGAACAACAGGTAAAAATAGTGTTTGGGGCGCATTGATGAGGCAGAAAAATGTTCGTCCTTCGAGCCAGGATTTGAACCAGCGACCTAAGGATTTCAGCATTAAGCATTCTACAGTCCTCCGCTCTACCAACTGAGCTATCGAAGGGACATGAAAAATCCATTGGAGCAAAAGGTACATGTTTGAACCGTAGCATTGAGTTGAATCTTTTCTACCAGATGTTGATCAACGTTGACCATTCAGCAATGGTGAGATTTCCGTGTATTGAGCGCTCGTCAGAACTGCCGAAATGTCCACAAACGGGTCTTTCCAGGCACAACTTTCTTCAATTATGGAGACGCTGATGACGTCTGCCGTTGCAGAGATTACAAAACGGGGTTACCAGTTTTGTGAATTTAGTAGGTTATCGCACATATATACCATTTCAAATTGTTTGGTTTCCTCCAAACATAACAATGGTCATCATGGCCAAACAGTTCTATTTTTGTTTCATCAGACCAGAGGACATTTCTCCAAAAAGTAGGATCTTTGTCCCCAAACTGTAGTCTGGCAATTTTATGGCGGGTTGGAGCAGTAGCTTCTTCCTTGCTGAGCGGCATTTCAGGTTCTGTTGACATAGGACTCGTTTGACTGTGGATATAGATACTTTTGTACCTGTTTCCTCCAGCATCTTCACAAGGTCCTTTGCTGTTCTTCTGGGATTGATTTGCACTTTTCGCACAAAAGTACGTTCATCTCTAGGAGACAGAACACGTCTCTTTCCTGAGCGGTATGAAGGCTGCGTGGTCCCATGGTGTTTATACTTGCGTACTATTTTTTGTTATTGATGAACGTGGTACCTTCAGGCGTTTGGAAATTGCTCCCAAGGATGAACCAGACTTGTGGAGGTCTATATTTTATTTCTGAGGTCTTGGCTGATTTCTTTTGATTTTCCCATGATGTCAAGCAAAGAGGCACTGAGTTTGAAGGTAGGCCATGAAATACATCTACAGGTACACCTCCAATTGACTCAAATGATGTCAATTAGCCTATCAGAAGCTTCTAAAGCCATGACATCATTTTCGGGATATTTCCAAGCTGTTTAAAGGCACATTCAATTTAGTGTATGTAAACTTCTGACCCACTGGATTTGTTATACAGTGAACTAGAAGTGATATAATCTGTCTGTAAACAATTTTGGGAAAAATGACTTCAGGGAACTTGGTGTTCTGAATTGTTCTTTACTATTTTCTGAGTTAACTTGGATTCTTTCTTAATTAGGAAACTGGAAATGCACGTTTTATTCTCTATAGGGAATGTGCGAACAACAGGCAAATGTATATCTTATAGGTGCATTTATGAGGTAGGAAAAGGGTCCTCCTCAAGTCGGATTTCAGCATTTAGTGTTCTACGGTCCTCTGCTATACCAACTGAGCTATTGAATGTGGTGAATTGTGGATAAACTTGAAGTGTTTTGAATTCTTCTGTATGATTGGATTCGTACACCTAGACTATTCTTATAGGAAACGTGAAATGCACATTTTATTCTCTATAGGGGGATGTGCGAACAACAGGTAAAAATAGTGTTTGGGGCGCATTGATGAGGCAGAAAAATGTTCGTCCTTCGAGCCGGATTTGAACCAGCGACCTAAGGATTTCAGCATTAAGCATTCTACAGTCCTCCGCTCTACCAACTGAGCTATCGAAGGGACATGAAAAATCCATTGGAGCAAAAGGTACATGTTTGAACCGTAGCATTGAGTTGAATCTTTTCTACCAGATGTTGATCAACGTTGACCATTCAGCAATGGTGAGATTTCCGTGTATTGAGCGCTCGTCAGAACTGCCGAAATGTCCACAAACGGGTCTTTCCAGGCACAACTTTCTTCAATTATGGAGACGCTGATGACGTCTGCCGTTGCAGAGATTACAAAACGGGGTTACCAGTTTTGTGAATTTAGTAGGTTATCGCACATATATACCATTTCAAATTGTTTGGTTTCCTCCAAACATAACAATGGTCATCATGGCCAAACAGTTCTATTTTTGTTTCATCAGACCAGAGGACATTTCTCCAAAAAGTAGGATCTTTGTCCCCAAACTGTAGTCTGGCAATTTTATGGCGGGTTGGAGCAGTAGCTTCTTCCTTGCTGAGCGGCATTTCAGGTTCTGTTGACATAGGACTCGTTTGACTGTGGATATAGATACTTTTGTACCTGTTTCCTCCAGCATCTTCACAAGGTCCTTTGCTGTTCTTCTGGGATTGATTTGCACTTTTCGCACAAAAGTACGTTCATCTCTAGGAGACAGAACACGTCTCTTTCCTGAGCGGTATGAAGGCTGCGTGGTCCCATGGTGTTTATACTTGCGTACTATTTTTTGTTATTGATGAACGTGGTACCTTCAGGCGTTTGGAAATTGCTCCCAAGGATGAACCAGACTTGTGGAGGTCTATATTTTATTTCTGAGGTCTTGGCTGATTTCTTTTGATTTTCCCATGATGTCAAGCAAAGAGGCACTGAGTTTGAAGGTAGGCCATGAAATACATCTACAGGTACACCTCCAATTGACTCAAATGATGTCAATTAGCCTATCAGAAGCTTCTAAAGCCATGACATCATTTTCGGGATATTTCCAAGCTGTTTAAAGGCACATTCAATTTAGTGTATGTAAACTTCTGACCCACTGGATTTGTTATACAGTGAACTAGAAGTGATATAATCTGTCTGTAAACAATTTTGGGAAAAATGACTTCAGGGAACTTGGTGTTCTGAATTGTTCTTTACTATTTTCTGAGTTAACTTGGATTCTTTCTTAATTAGGAAACTGGAAATGCACGTTTTATTCTCTATAGGGAATGTGCGAACAACAGGCAAATGTATATCTTATAGGTGCATTTATGAGGTAGGAAAAGGGTCCTCCTCAAGTCGGATTTCAGCATTTAGTGTTCTACGGTCCTCTGCTATACCAACTGAGCTATTGAATGTGGTGAATTGTGGATAAACTTGAAGTGTTTTGAATTCTTCTGTATGATTGGATTCGTACACCTAGACTATTCTTATAGGAAACGTGAAATGCACATTTTATTCTCTATAGGGGGATGTGCGAACAACAGGTAAAAATAGTGTTTGGGGCGCATTGATGAGGCAGAAAAATGTTCGTCCTTCGAGCCAGATTTGAACCAGCGACCTAAGGATTTCAGCATTAAGCATTCTACAGTCCTCCGCTCTACCAACTGAGCTATCGAAGGGACATGAAAAATCCATTGGAGCAAAAGGTACATGTTTGAACCGTAGCATTGAGTTGAATCTTTTCTACCAGATGTTGATCAACGTTGACCATTCAGCAATGGTGAGATTTCCGTGTATTGAGCGCTCGTCAGAACTGCCGAAATGTCCACAAACGGGTCTTTCCAGGCACAACTTTCTTCAATTATGGAGACGCTGATGACGTCTGCCGTTGCAGAGATTACAAAACGGGGTTACCAGTTTTGTGAATTTAGTAGGTTATCGCACATATATACCATTTCAAATTGTTTGGTTTCCTCCAAACATAACAATGGTCATCATGGCCAAACAGTTCTATTTTTGTTTCATCAGACCAGAGGACATTTCTCCAAAAAGTAGGATCTTTGTCCCCAAACTGTAGTCTGGCAATTTTATGGCGGGTTGGAGCAGTAGCTTCTTCCTTGCTGAGCGGCATTTCAGGTTCTGTTGACATAGGACTCGTTTGACTGTGGATATAGATACTTTTGTACCTGTTTCCTCCAGCATCTTCACAAGGTCCTTTGCTGTTCTTCTGGGATTGATTTGCACTTTTCGCACAAAAGTACGTTCATCTCTAGGAGACAGAACACGTCTCTTTCCTGAGCGGTATGAAGGCTGCGTGGTCCCATGGTGTTTATACTTGCGTACTATTTTTTGTTATTGATGAACGTGGTACCTTCAGGCGTTTGGAAATTGCTCCCAAGGATGAACCAGACTTGTGGAGGTCTATATTTTATTTCTGAGGTCTTGGCTGATTTCTTTTGATTTTCCCATGATGTCAAGCAAAGAGGCACTGAGTTTGAAGGTAGGCCATGAAATACATCTACAGGTACACCTCCAATTGACTCAAATGATGTCAATTAGCCTATCAGAAGCTTCTAAAGCCATGACATCATTTTCGGGATATTTCCAAGCTGTTTAAAGGCACATTCAATTTAGTGTATGTAAACTTCTGACCCACTGGATTTGTTATACAGTGAACTAGAAGTGATATAATCTGTCTGTAAACAATTTTGGGAAAAATGACTTCAGGGAACTTGGTGTTCTGAATTGTTCTTTACTATTTTCTGAGTTAACTTGGATTCTTTCTTAATTAGGAAACTGGAAATGCACGTTTTATTCTCTATAGGGAATGTGCGAACAACAGGCAAATGTATATCTTATAGGTGCATTTATGAGGTAGGAAAAGGGTCCTCCTCAAGTCGGATTTCAGCATTTAGTGTTCTACGGTCCTCTGCTATACCAACTGAGCTATTGAATGTGGTGAATTGTGGATAAACTTGAAGTGTTTTGAATTCTTCTGTATGATTGGATTCGTACACCTAGACTATTCTTATAGGAAACGTGAAATGCACATTTTATTCTCTATAGGGGGATGTGCGAACAACAGGTAAAAATAGTGTTTGGGGCGCATTGATGAGGCAGAAAAATGTTCGTCCTTCGAGCCGGATTTGAACCAGCGACCTAAGGATTTCAGCATTAAGCATTCTACAGTCCTCCGCTCTACCAACTGAGCTATCGAAGGGACATGAAAAATCCATTGGAGCAAAAGGTACATGTTTGAACCGTAGCATTGAGTTGAATCTTTTCTACCAGATGTTGATCAACGTTGACCATTCAGCAATGGTGAGATTTCCGTGTATTGAGCGCTCGTCAGAACTGCCGAAATGTCCACAAACGGGTCTTTCCAGGCACAACTTTCTTCAATTATGGAGACGCTGATGACGTCTGCCGTTGCAGAGATTACAAAACGGGGTTACCAGTTTTGTGAATTTAGTAGGTTATCGCACATATATACCATTTCAAATTGTTTGGTTTCCTCCAAACATAACAATGGTCATCATGGCCAAACAGTTCTATTTTTGTTTCATCAGACCAGAGGACATTTCTCCAAAAAGTAGGATCTTTGTCCCCAAACTGTAGTCTGGCAATTTTATGGCGGGTTGGAGCAGTAGCTTCTTCCTTGCTGAGCGGCATTTCAGGTTCTGTTGACATAGGACTCGTTTGACTGTGGATATAGATACTTTTGTACCTGTTTCCTCCAGCATCTTCACAAGGTCCTTTGCTGTTCTTCTGGGATTGATTTGCACTTTTCGCACAAAAGTACGTTCATCTCTAGGAGACAGAACACGTCTCTTTCCTGAGCGGTATGAAGGCTGCGTGGTCCCATGGTGTTTATACTTGCGTACTATTTTTTGTTATTGATGAACGTGGTACCTTCAGGCGTTTGGAAATTGCTCCCAAGGATGAACCAGACTTGTGGAGGTCTATATTTTATTTCTGAGGTCTTGGCTGATTTCTTTTGATTTTCCCATGATGTCAAGCAAAGAGGCACTGAGTTTGAAGGTAGGCCATGAAATACATCTACAGGTACACCTCCAATTGACTCAAATGATGTCAATTAGCCTATCAGAAGCTTCTAAAGCCATGACATCATTTTCGGGATATTTCCAAGCTGTTTAAAGGCACAGCCAATTTAGTGTATGTAAACTTCTGACCCACTGGATTTGTTATACAGTGAACTAGAAGTGATATAATCTGTCTGTAAACAATTTTGGGAAAAATGACTTCAGGGAACTTGGTGTTCTGAATTGTTCTTTACTATTTTCTGAGTTAACTTGGATTCTTTCTTAATTAGGAAACTGGAAATGCACGTTTTATTCTCTATAGGGAATGTGCGAACAACAGGCAAATGTATATCTTATAGGTGCATTTATGAGGTAGGAAAAGGGTCCTCCTCAAGTCGGATTTCAGCATTTAGTGTTCTACGGTCCTCTGCTATACCAACTGAGCTATTGAATGTGGTGAATTGTGGATAAACTTGAAGTGTTTTGAATTCTTCTGTATGATTGGATTCGTACACCTAGACTATTCTTATAGGAAACGTGAAATGCACATTTTATTCTCTATAGGGGGATGTGCGAACAACAGGTAAAAATAGTGTTTGGGGCGCATTGATGAGGCAGAAAAATGTTCGTCCTTCGAGCCGGATTTGAACCAGCGACCTAAGGATTTCAGCATTAAGCATTCTACAGTCCTCCGCTCTACCAACTGAGCTATCGAAGGGACATGAAAAATCCATTGGAGCAAAAGGTACATGTTTGAACCGTAGCATTGAGTTGAATCTTTTCTACCAGATGTTGATCAACGTTGACCATTCAGCAATGGTGAGATTTCCGTGTATTGAGCGCTCGTCAGAACTGCCGAAATGTCCACAAACGGGTCTTTCCAGGCACAACTTTCTTCAATTATGGAGACGCTGATGACGTCTGCCGTTGCAGAGATTACAAAACGGGGTTACCAGTTTTGTGAATTTAGTAGGTTATCGCACATATATACCATTTCAAATTGTTTGGTTTCCTCCAAACATAACAATGGTCATCATGGCCAAACAGTTCTATTTTTGTTTCATCAGACCAGAGGACATTTCTCCAAAAAGTAGGATCTTTGTCCCCAAACTGTAGTCTGGCAATTTTATGGCGGGTTGGAGCAGTAGCTTCTTCCTTGCTGAGCGGCATTTCAGGTTCTGTTGACATAGGACTCGTTTGACTGTGGATATAGATACTTTTGTACCTGTTTCCTCCAGCATCTTCACAAGGTCCTTTGCTGTTCTTCTGGGATTGATTTGCACTTTTCGCACAAAAGTACGTTCATCTCTAGGAGACAGAACACGTCTCTTTCCTGAGCGGTATGAAGGCTGCGTGGTCCCATGGTGTTTATACTTGCGTACTATTTTTTGTTATTGATGAACGTGGTACCTTCAGGCGTTTGGAAATTGCTCCCAAGGATGAACCAGACTTGTGGAGGTCTATATTTTATTTCTGAGGTCTTGGCTGATTTCTTTTGATTTTCCCATGATGTCAAGCAAAGAGGCACTGAGTTTGAAGGTAGGCCATGAAATACATCTACAGGTACACCTCCAATTGACTCAAATGATGTCAATTAGCCTATCAGAAGCTTCTAAAGCCATGACATCATTTTCGGGATATTTCCAAGCTGTTTAAAGGCACAGCCAATTTAGTGTATGTAAACTTCTGACCCACTGGATTTGTTATACAGTGAACTAGAAGTGATATAATCTGTCTGTAAACAATTTTGGGAAAAATGACTTCAGGGAACTTGGTGTTCTGAATTGTTCTTTACTATTTTCTGAGTTAACTTGGATTCTTTCTTAATTAGGAAACTGGAAATGCACGTTTTATTCTCTATAGGGAATGTGCGAACAACAGGCAAATGTATATCTTATAGGTGCATTTATGAGGTAGGAAAAGGGTCCTCCTCAAGTCGGATTTCAGCATTTAGTGTTCTACGGTCCTCTGCTATACCAACTGAGCTATTGAATGTGGTGAATTGTGGATAAACTTGAAGTGTTTTGAATTCTTCTGTATGATTGGATTCGTACACCTAGACTATTCTTATAGGAAACGTGAAATGCACATTTTATTCTCTATAGGGGGATGTGCGAACAACAGGTAAAAATAGTGTTTGGGGCGCATTGATGAGGCAGAAAAATGTTCGTCCTTCGAGCCGGATTTGAACCAGCGACCTAAGGATTTCAGCATTAAGCATTCTACAGTCCTCCGCTCTACCAACTGAGCTATCGAAGGGACATGAAAAATCCATTGGAGCAAAAGGTACATGTTTGAACCGTAGCATTGAGTTGAATCTTTTCTACCAGATGTTGATCAACATTGACCATTCAGCAAAGGTGAGATTTCCGTGTATTGAGCGCTCGTCAGAACTGCCGAAATGTCCACAAACGGGTCTTTCCAGGCACAACTTTCTTCAATTATGGAGACGCTGACGACGTCTGCCGTTGCAGAGATTACAAAACGGGGT
>NW_026601292.1:7500-61032 GCF_029448725.1 Salvelinus fontinalis
CATCAGGCCAGGTAGTCTTGAGGCATGGTCCTGAGGCCCAGGTCCTCCGGGAGGGGAGAGAGAGAGATGGGTGAATTATATGGAGCGTACCAAAGATCACACAGGACACCAGATTAGACAGGAGAATTAGACCAGATATATTTTTCTTAAAGGTTGTCTGCCTGGGCCTCATGTTTAGCTGTAGTCCTCTAGAGCTGTGTTCAGGAAGTCTAGAGTTAGCTTGAAGAAAATGGAGCTGTGTGTGTGTGTGTGTGTGTGTGTGTGTGTGTGTGTGTGTGTGTGTGTGTGTGTGTGTGTGTGTGTGTGTGTGTGTGTGTGTGTGTGTGTGTGTGTGTGTGTGTGTGTAACCCCTCCAGCTGAACACATGGTTTCTGACCCTCCATAGTTTTACAAAAACAGCAACATTTCCCCTGGCTTCGATATTCTGCTTTTATTTGGTTCATTATCAAACAAGCATTTGTGCTGTAAAATAAGAAATGTAATACATTTTGATGAAGTCAGATTGTAAATGCAACAATGGAAACATAATTAGGGGTTGTGTGTGTGTGTTAACTAATGGAACAGATTTGGAGCTATGTTTTATTGAAACACAGTTAAATATTGTGTGTGTGTGTGTGTGTGTGTGTGTGTGTGTGTGTGTGTGTGTGTGTGTGTGTGTGTGTGTGTGTGTGTGTGTGTGTGTGTGTGTGTGTGTGTGTGTGTGCGTGTGTGTGTCTAGGTGTGGCGCGTCTGTAACAGATGTGTTCGTACTTCATAATTCTCGTGTGTTGTGTTTTGAAAGAAAGGACAGTCCGAACCAGCGATCCTCGTTGATTCTGTGTTTATTCTAAACGCAAGAACGTTAGACGTGCAGGACAACAGGATGTTGATGGCTGTTTGATTCCTGATTCGTCTGTTAGTGTAACCGATGTGAAATGGCTAGCTAGTTAGCGGTGGTGCGCGCTAATAGCTTTTCAATTGGTGGCGTCACTCGCTTTGAGACCTTGAAGTAGTGGTTCCCCTTGCTCTGCAAGGGCGGTGGCTTTTGTGGAGCGATGGGTAACGATGCTTCGTGGGTGACTGTTGTTGATGTGTGCAGAGGGTCCCTGGTTCGCGCCCGGGTCGGGACAAGGGGACGGACTAAAGTTAAACTGTTACGTTAGCATGGAAGTAACTGTTAATTAGCAGGGAGCTATTGTGACCATTACAATTAGAGTAGTCTAGCTAACTCTATATTATAGCGTTAACATCCTACTAGAGTATTCTAGCTAACTCTATATTACAGCAATAACATCCTAGTAGAGTATTCTAGCTGACTCTCTCTTACAGCGATAACATCCTAGTAGAGTAGTCTAGCTAACTCTCTCTTACAGCAATAACATCCTAGTAGAGTATTCTAGCTAACTCTGTCTTACAGCGTTAACATCCTAGTAGAGTATTCTAGCTGACTCTCTCTTACAGCGATAACATCCTAGTAGAGTAGTCTAGCTAACTCTATATTACAGCAATAACATCCTAGTAGAGTATTCTAGCTGACTCTCTCTTACAGCAATAACATCCTAGTAGAGTATTCTAGCCAACTCTCTCTTACAGCAATAACATCCTAGTAGAGTATTCTAGCTAACTCTATATTACAGCGATAACATCCTAGTAGAGTATTCTAGCTAACTCTGTCCTACAGCGATAACATCCTAGTAGAGTATTCTAGCTAACTCTATATTACAGCGATAACATCCTAGTAGAGTAGTCTAGCTAACTCTCTCTACAGCGATAACATCCTAGTAGAGTATTCTAGCTAACTCTATATTACAGCGATAGCATCCCAGTAGAGTATTCTAGCTAACTCTATATTACAGCGATAATATCCTAGTAGAGTATTCTAGCTAACTCTCTCTTACAGCGATAACATCCTAGTAGAGTATTCTAGCTGACTCTATATTACAGCGATAACATACAAAAACACATCCCAGGAAGCCCCCAAGTGTCTAACAGCTATCGTACACACATTTTCAGTATATATTAGGGATGGGCATTTTAACCTTTTTTTGACTGTTCAAGTACTCGTATATTTTTTTCTCTTGGACTCAAATGGAAAAAAAAGAATAATTTTTAGGACACAAAAATGATGTACACAATTATCTGTAGGTCTATACCAACATTGCGCGACAATGCCTAATTCATGATAACCATTACAGATAACGAACCCTAATTGATACATTTCCTCGTATTATATTCAGTCAATAAAAAGCAAGTGCTATTTTAAGATTCATTTATTGAGATAATATCAACAGATTATATTATAACGTGGAACACAATCTTCTACAAAGGCAGGTACCCTCAGCAGGGTTAGGGTTAGGCAGGTAAGGCAGGTACCCTCAGCAGGGTTAGGGTTAGGCAGGTAAGGCAGGTAACCTCAGCAGGGTTAGGGTTAGGCAGGTAAGGCAGGTACCCTCAGCAGGGTTAGGGTTAGGCAGGTAAGGCAGGTACCCTCAGCAGGGTTAGGGTTAGGCAGGTAAGGCAGGTAACCTCAGCAGGGTTAGGGTTAGGCAGGTAAGGCAGGTAACCTCAGCAGGGTTAGGGTTAGGCAGGTAAGGCAGGTACCCTCAGCAGGGTTAGGGCTAGGCAGGTAAGGCAGGTAACCTCAGCAGGGTTAGGGTTAGGCAGGTAAGGCAGGTACCCTCAGCAGGGTTAGGGTTAGGCAGGTAAGGCAGGTACCCTCAGCAGGGTTAGGGTTAGGCAGGTAAGGCAGGTAACCTCAGCAGGGTTAGGGTTAGGCAGGTAAGGCAGGTACCCTCAGCAGGGTTAGGGCTAGGCAGGTAAGGCAGGTAACCTCAGCAGGGTTAGGGTTAGGCAGGTAAGGCAGGTACCCTCAGCAGGGTTAGGGTTAGGCAGGTAAGGCAGGTACCCTCAGCAGGGTTAGGGTTAGGCAGGTAAGGCAGGTAACCTCAGCAGGGTTAGGGTTAGGCAGGTAAGGCAGGTACCCTCAGCAGGGTTAGGGTTAGGGTTAGGCAGGTAAGGCAGGTACCCTCAGCAGGGTTAGGGTTAGGGTTAGGCAGGTAAGGCAGGTAACCTCAGCAGGGTTAGGGTTAGGCAGGTAAGGCAGGTAACCTCAGCAGGGGCGCTTGCTACGGCTGTGTAATGGCATAGCCTTGTTGTGTTAACCTGTCTAGGATCAGCGTGGCGCTAGCGGCACACCCCCCCCCCCCACTGAAAAACCAGTGCCGCGAAATTCAAAAAAAATATTTTTTAAAAATATTTAACTTTCACACATTAAAGTCCAATACAGCTAATGAAAGACACAGATCTTGTGAATCCAGTCAACATGTCCGATTTTTAAAATGTTTTACAGGGAAGACACAATATGTAAAGATGTACATCTATTACCTAAAAACACATTAGCATAATCCACCATCTTTTATTTGTCCACCAACACCAGTAGCCATCACCAATTCGGCTAAACTAAGATATTTATAGCCCCTAACCAACAAAAAAACTCATCAGATGACAGTCTGATAACATATTTATGGTATGGGATAGGTTTTGTTAGAAAAAAGTGCATATTTCAGGTAGATGGCATAGGTTACAATTGCACCCACCGTCACAAATGGAATAGAAAAACTACATTGAGCAACGTGTTTACCTACTTACTAATCATCAAACATTTCGTAAAAATACACAGCATACACGAATCGAAAGACACAGATCCTGTGAATACAGACAATATTTCAGATTTTCTAAGTGTCTTACAGCGAAAACAAAATAAATCGTTATATTAGCATAGCACATAGCACATAGCAGCCCAGCATTGATTCTAGCCAAAGTGAGCGATAACGTCAACATCGCCAAAAATATATTAATTTTTTCACTAACCTTCTCAGAATTCTTCAGATGACACTCCTGTAACATCATATTACACAATGCATATAGAGTTTGATCGAAAACGTTTATATTTAGCCACCAAAATCATGGTTAGACAATGTGAAATGTAACTCAGCTGGTCAGAATATGTCCTTGCGCCACTTAGACAGTGATCTACTCTTATACATAAATACTCATAAACGTGACTAAAAAATATAGGGTGGACAGGGATTGATAGACAATTTAATTCTTAATACAATTGCGGAATTACATTTTTTAATTTATCCTTACTTTTCAATACAGTTTGCGCCAAGCGAAGCTACGTCAAAAAACATGGCGTCCTAAGCCACTAAAATGTTTCGACAGAAACACGATTTATCATAATAAAAATGTCCTACCTTGAGCTGTTCTTCCATCAGTATCTTGGGCAAAGGATCCTTTCTTGGGAGTAAGCGTCTTTTGGTGGAAAGCTGTCCTCTTGCCATGTGGAAATGCCAACTGCGTTCGGGATGAACTGAAAAGCGTGCCCAACTATTCACATCGTTTCAAAAATAAATGTCCCAAAATCGCACTAAACGGATATAAATTGCTATAAAACGCTTTAAATTAACTACCTTATGATGTTTTTAACTCCTATAACGAGTGAAAAGATGACCGGAGAAATATAACAGGCTAAACTAACGCTTGGAACAGGTGCGGGCCGGTGTCCTCTAGGCGCATGACGCAGCTCCAAAAGAATGACTAGCCTCAGGGTTTTTTCATTTGTAGTGCCTGTGAACGCGCAATCGACCCCATTGGAATCGTCATCACGTAAAGGCATCCAGGGGAAGACGTAAGAAGTGTCCGTATAGTCATAGCAATGACAGTGCCCTTTTAACTGACTTCAGAACAGTGGCCAACATTTCTCAAATCTGACTCCATGTCAGGGAAATTGCTGTAGAATGGGCTCTGTTCCACTTAGAGACAAAATTTCAACTCCTATAGAAACTATAGACTGTTTTCTATCCAATAATAATAATAATATGCATATTGTACGATCAAGGATTTTGTGGGAAGCCGTTTCAAAAATTACCCAATTAGCATAAATAGTCTAAACAGCGCCCCCATCCCCAACAGGTTAATTCACCAGACAAGACGATCCTATTTCCTGAACGCTTCTCACAGTCAAGACACACCTATTTTATAGTAAAAAAAACATGATGGAATATAACAGAATAAAATCGAACAGAATAATGTTCACGTATAGAAGATAGACTGTTGAATGTCCGAGTCGCAGCGTCGGACAGGAACACACAGAGGATCTAAGCTCACCTGTCTGGATCATTACTCACCTGTCTGGATCATTACTCACCTGTCTGGATCATTACTCACCTGTCTGGATCACTACTCACCTGTCTGGATCATTACTCACCTGTCTGGATCATTACTCACCTGTCTGGATCACTACTCACCTGTCTGGATCACTACTCACCTGTCTGGATCATTACTCATCTGTCTGGATAATTACTCACCTGTCTGGATCATTACTCACCTGTCTGGATCATTACTCACCTGTCTGGATCACTACTCACCTGTCTGGATCATTACTCACCTGTCTGGATCACTACTCACCTGTCTGGATCACTACTCACCTGTCTGGATCACTACTCACCTGTCTGGATCACTACTCACCTGTCTGGATCATTACTCACCTGTCTGGATCATTACTCACCTGTCTGGATCACTACTCACCTGTCTGGATCACTACTCACCTGTCTGGATCATTACTCACCTGTCTGGATCATTACTCACCTGTCTGGATCATTACTCACCTGTCTGGATCATTACTCACCTGTCTGGATCATTACTCACCTGTCTGGATCACTACTCACCTGTCTGGATCACTACTCACCTGTCTGGATCATTACTCACCTGTCTGGATCACTACTCACCTGTCTGGATCACTACTCACCTGTCTGGATCACTACTCACCTGTCTGGATCATTACTCACCTGCCTGGATCATTACTCACCTGCCTGGATCATTACTCACCTGCCTGGATCATTACTCACCTGTCTGGATCATTACTCACCTGTCTGGATCATTACTCACCTGTCTGGATCACTACTCACCTGTCTGGATCACTACTCACCTGTCTGGATCACTACTCACCTGTCTGGATCATTACTCACCTGTCTGGATCATTACTCACCTGTCTGGATCACTACTCACCTGTCTGGATCACTACTCACCTGTCTGGATCACTACTCACCTGTCTGGATCATTACTCACCTGTCTGGATCATTACTCACCTGTCTGGATCACTACTCACCTGTCTGGATCACTACTCACCTGTCTGGATCATTACTCACCTGTCTGGATCACTACTCACCTGTCTGGATCACTACTCACCTGTCTGGATCATTACTCACCTGTCTGGATCATTACTCACCTGTCTGGATCATTACTCACCTGTCTGGATCACTACTCACCTGTCTGGATCACTACTCACCTGTCTGGATCATTACTCACCTGTCTGGATCATTACTCACGTGTCTGGATCATTACTCACCTGTCTGGATCACTACTCACCTGTCTGGATCATTACTCACCTGTCTGGATCATTACTCACCTGTCTGGATCATTACTCACCTGTCTGGATCATTACTCACCTGTCTGGATCATTACTCACCTGTCTGGATCATTACTCACCTGTCTGGATCATTACTCACCTGTCTGGATCACTACTCACCTGTCTGGATCATTACTCACCTGTCTGGATCACTACTCACCTGTCTGGATCATTACTCACCTG
Source organism: Salvelinus fontinalis (assembly GCF_029448725.1). Classification (NCBI taxonomy): domain Eukaryota; kingdom Metazoa; phylum Chordata; class Actinopteri; order Salmoniformes; family Salmonidae; genus Salvelinus; species Salvelinus fontinalis. The sequence continues at coordinate 14,132 of NW_026601292.1, forward strand.
TCTGGATCATCTCTCACCTGTCTGGATCATTACTCACCTGTCTGGATCATTACTCACCTGTCTGGATCACTACTCACCTGTCTGGATCATTACTCACCTGTCTGGATCATTACTCACCTGTCTGGATCATTACTCACCTGTCTGGATCATTACTCACCTGCCTGGATCATTACTCACCTGTCTGGATCATTACTCACCTGTCTGGATCACTACTCACCTGTCTGGATCATTACTCACCTGTCTGGATCATTACTCACCTGTCTGGATCACTACTCACCTGTCTGGATCATTACTCACCTGTCTGGATCACTACTCACCTGTCTGGATCACTACTCACCTGTCTGGATCATTACTCACCTGTCTGGATCATTACTCACCTGTCTGGATCATTACTCACCTGTCTGGATCATTACTCACATGTCTGGATCATTACTCACCTGTCTGGATCACTACTCACCTGTCTGGATCACTACTCACCTGTCTGGATCATTACTCACCTGTCTGGATCATTACTCACCTGTCTGGATCATTACTCACCTGTCTGGATCATTACTCACCTGTCTGGATCATTACTCACCTGTCTGGATCATTACTCACCTGTCTGGATCACTACTCACCTGTCTGGATCACTACTCACCCGTCTGGATCACTACTCACCCGTCTGGATCACTACTCACCCGTCTGGATCACTACTCACCCGTCTGGATCACTACTCACCCGTCTGGATCACTACTCACCCGTCTGGATCACTACTCACCCGTCTGGATCACTACTCACCCGTCTGGATCATTACTCACCCGTCTGGATCACTACTCACCCGTCTGGATCACTACTCACCCGTCTGGATCACTACTCACCCGTCTGGATCACTACTCACCCGTCTGGATCATTACTCACCCGTCTGGATCATTACTCACCCGTCTAGCCATCACCTATCAGTTGAAGTATACATATGATCTAGTAGTCTATTGGTTAGAGCGTTGGACCAGTAACCGAAAGTTTGCTAGATCGAATCCCCGAGCTGACAAGGTAAAAATCTGTCATTCTGCCCGTGAACAAGGTAGTTAAACCCACTGTTCGCCAGTAGGCTGTCATTGTAAATAAGAAGTTGATCTTAACTGACTTGCCTAGTTAAATAAAGTTTAAGGTTAAGTAAAAATTATAGATACCTATGGTACTGCAGATACAGCCTGGCTAGTAGAGTTTGTTTTCCTGACTGTTTTTACCATTGCTGTGTGTGTGTGTGTGTGTGTGTGTGTGTGTGTGTGTGTGTGTGTGTGTGTGTGTGTGTGTGTGTGTGTGTGTGTGTGTGTGTGTGTGTGTGTGTGTGTGTGTGTGTGTGTGTGTGTGTGTGTGTGTGTGTGTGTGTGTGTGTGTGTCCAGCTCTCTCTTTGTGCCAGTGTGTACCTGACTGTGTTTTTACCATTGCTGTGTGTGTGTGTGTGTTTGTGTGTGTGTGTGTGTGTATGTGTGTGTGTCCAGCTCTCTCTTTGTGCCAGTGTGTACCTGACTGTGTTTTTACCATTGCTGTGTGTGTGTGTGTGTGTGTGTGTGTGTGTGTCCAGCTCTCTCTTTGTGCCAGTGTGTACCATGAGAAGTGGAAGAGATTACTGACCATCAAAGACCCGCAGGAGGAATGTTCAGTTTACAGTCCTTTATCTTACGCAGGCCACTCCTTTTGGGATACATCCCAAATGGCAGCCTATTGAGCTACTATGCACCCTGCTAAAAGGTAGTGCACTATGTAGGAAATAGGGTGCCATTTAGGACACCGCCCTGGAGAACAAAGAAGAAACCATTTATTGTACCAAGGGTTTAACTTAGAGAGAGAGAGAGATGGAGAGAGAGAGAGAGAGAGATGGAGAGAACGAGAGAGATGGAAATGGAGAGAGAGAGTAAAGACGAGAAAGAGATAAAAAGAGAGAAAGATGGAGAGAGAGTAAAGGAGAGAGAGAGATCGAGGGGGAGAGAGAGAGTAAAGGAGAGAGAGAGATCGAGGGGGAGAGAGAGAGTCTTAGAAAGACAGGGTTGAAGAAGGAGATTGGGGATTAGAGAGGGCGAGAGAGAGGAAAGAGGGTTGGAGAAGGAGATGGGGGATTAGAGAGGGCGAGAGAGAGGAAAGAGGGTTGGAGAAGGAGATGGGGGATATGTGAGAGAGAGAGAGAGAGGAGATGGGGGATTGGAGAGGGAGAGAGAGGAGAGAGGGTTGGAGAAGGAGATTGGGGATTAGAGAGGGCGAGAGAGATGAAAGAGGGTTTGAGAAGGAGATGGGGGATTAGAGAGGGCGAGAGAGAGGAAAGAGGGTTGGAGAAGGAGATGGGGGATATGTGAGAGAGAGAGAGACGGAGAGTGGGTTAGATTAGGAGATGGGGGATTAGGGAAGGAGAGAGAGGAGAGAGGGTTGGAGAAGGAGATTGGGGATTAGAGAGGGAGAGAAAGCGGAGAGAGGGTTGGAGAAGGAGATGTGGGATTAGAGAGAGAGAGAGAGAGAGAGAGAGAAGAGAGAGGGTTGGAGAAGGATATGGGGGATTAGAGAGAGAGAGAGAGAGGAGAGAGAGTGGGATAAAGAAGTTGAATCATAGGATTTGTGATGGAGTGATAGAGTGACGGAGACAGAGTGACGGAGACAGAGTGACAGAGACAGAGTGACAGAGACAGAGTGACAGAGACAGAGTGACAGAGACAGAGTGACAGAGACAGAGTGACAGAGAGAGAGTGACAGAGAGAGAGTGACAGAGAGAGAGTGACAGCGTGACAGAGTGACAGAGACAGAGTGACAGAGACAGAGTGACAGAGACAGAGTGACAGAGAGGGTTGGAGAAGGAGATGGGGGATTAGAGAGGGAGAGAGAGAGGAGAGAGGGTTGGAGAAGGAGATGGGGGATTAGAGAAGGAGAGAGAGAGAGGAGAGAGAGTGGGATAAAGAAGTTGAATCATAGGATTTGTGATGGAGTGATAGAGTGACGGAGACAGAGTGACAGAGACAGAGTGACAGAGACAGAGTGACAGAGAGAGTGACAGAGTGACAGAGAGAGAGTGACAGAGTGACAGAGACAGAGTGACAGAGACAGTGACAGAGACAGTGACAGAGACAGAGTGACAGAGACAGAGTGACAGAGACAGAGTGACAGAGAGAGAGTGACAGAGTGACAGAGACAGCGTGACAGAGTGACAGAGACAGAGTGACAGAGACAGAGTGACAGAGACAGAGTGACAGAGACAGAGTGACAGAGACAGAGTGACAGATACAGAGTGACAGACAGAGACAGAGTGACAGAGACAGAGTCACAGAGAGTGACAGAGACAGAGTCACAGAGTGTGACAGAGACAGAGTCACAGAGTGTGACAGAGAGAGACAGAGAGAGACAGAGTGACAGAGACAGAGTGAAAGAGACACAGAAACAGAGACACAGAAACAGAGACACAGAAACAGAGAGAAAATGACATAGACAGAGACAGGATTAGACCCAACCAAATCATGAGAAAACAAAAAGTTTGACACATTGGAAAAAAAACTGAGCAAGCTAGAATGCTATTTGGCCCTAAACAGAAAGTAAACAGTGGCAGAATACCTGACCACTGTGACTGACCCAAACTTAAGGAAAGCTTTGACTATGTACAGACTCAGTGAGCATAGCCTTGCTATTGAGAAAGGCCACCGTAGGCAGACCTGGCTCACAAGAGAAGACAGGCTATGTGCACACTGCCCACAAAATGAGGTGGAAACTGAGCTGCACTTCCTAACCTCCTGCCCAATGTATGACCATATTAGAGACACATATTTCCCCCACAAAGAATTTGAAAACAAATCCAATTTTGATAAACTCCCATCACAGCAGCAAGATGTGTGACCTGTGAACACAAGAAAAGGGCAACCAGTGAAGAACAAAAATACAACCTATATTTATTATTTATTTTCCCTTTTGTATTTTAACTATTTGCACTTCCGTACAACACTGTATATATACATACTATGACATTTGAGATGCCTTTATTCTTTTGGAACTTTTGTGAGTGTAATTTTTACTGTTTATTTTTTATTGTTTATTTCACTTGTGTTTATTTTCTATTTCACTTGCTTTGGCAATGTAAACATATGTTTCCCAAGCCAATAAAGCCCCTTAAATCGAATTTGAAAAAATTGAGAGAGAGAAATGAGAGAGAAACAAGAGAGAGAGAAACAAGAGAGAGAGAAACGAGAGAAAAACGAGAGAAAAACGAGAGAAAAACGAGAGAAAAACGGGAGAGAAACGAGAGAGAAACGAGAGAGAAACGAGAGAGAAACGAGAGAGAAACGAGAGAGAAACAAGAGAGAAACAAGAGAGAAACAAGAGAGAAACAAGAGATAGAGAGAAAAAAGAGATAGAGAGAAACAAGAGAGAGAGAAACAAGAGAGAGAGAAACAAGAGATAGAGAAACAAGAGATAGAGAAACAAGAGAGAGAGAAACAAGAGAGACAGAAACAAGAGAGAAACAAGAGAGAAACAAGAGAGAAACAAGAGAGAGAGAAACAAGAGAGAAACAAGAGAGAGAAACAAGAGAGAAACAAGAGAGAGAGAAACAAGAGAGAGAGAAATAAGAGAGAGAGAAACAAGAGAGAAATAAGAGAGATAGAAACAAGAGAGAAACAAGAGAGAGAGAAACAAGAGAGAAACAAGAGAGAGAGAAACAAGAGAGAAACGAGAGAGAAACAAGAGAGAAACAAGAGAGAGAGAAACAAGAGAGAGAAACAAGAGAGAAACAAGAGAGAAACAAGAGAGAGAGAAACCAGAGAGAAACAAGAGAGAAACAAGAGAGAAACAAGAGAGAGAGAAACCAGAGAGAAACAAGAGAGAAACAAGAGAGAGAAACAAGAGAGAAACAAGAGAGAGAAACAAGAGAGAAACAACAGAGAGAGAAACAAGAGAGAAACAAGAGAGAGAGAAACAAGAGAGAAACGAGAGAGAGAAACAAGAGAGAAACAAGAGAGAGAGAAACAAGAGAGAAACAAGAGAGAGAGAAACGAGAGAGAGAAACAAGAGAGAAACAAGAGAGAGAGAAACAAGAGAGAAACAAGAGAGAGAGAAACCAGAGAGAAACCAGAGAGAAACAAGAGAGAAACAAGAGAGAGAGAAACAAGAGAGAAACAAGAGAGAAACAAGAGAGAGAGAAACAAGAGAGAGAGAGAAACAAGAGAGAAACAAGAGAGAGAGAAACAAGAGAGAGAGAGAAACAAGAGAGAAACAAGAGAGAGAGAAACAAGAGAGAAACAAGAGAGTGATAAAAACAAGAGAGAAACAAGAGAGAAACAAGAGAGAGAGAAACAAGAGAGAGAAACAAGAGAGAGAAACAAGAGAGAGAAACAAGAGAGAGAGAAACAAGAGAGAGAGAAACAAGAGAGAGAGAAACAAGAGAGAAACAAGAGAGAAACAAGAGAGAAACAAGAGAGAGAAACAAGAGAGAAACAAGAGAGAGAGAAACAAGAGAGAAACAAGAGAGAGGGAAAGAAGAGAGAAACAAGAGACAAACAAGAGAGAGAGAAACAAGAGAGAAACAAGAGAGAGAGAAACCAGAGAGAAACAAGAGAGAAACAAGAGAGAGAAACAAGAGAGAGAAACAAGAGAGAAACAAGAGAGAAACAAGAGAGAAACAAGAGAGAAACAAGAGAGAAACAAGAGAGAAACAAGAGAGAAACGAGAGAGAAACAATAGAGAGAGAAACCAGAGAGAGAGAGAAACAAGAGAGAGAGAGAAACAAAAGAGAAACAAGAGAGTAACAAATGAAACAATTGTCTCTGCTTACAATTGGATGATATCATATCTTTACATGGGAGATGAGCATATTGAAGATCCTATTTCTGCCTCAATAAATGTGTTTGGTTTTTATTACTATTTTACAAGGACAGTACAAAAAGTAAAATTAGACAAGTGGGGACATTTCACCGCTCCCCTCTAGGAAACAAGCTATTTTAGGCTTATGGGTTACGGGTTAGGATAAGGGTTAGGTTTAGGGGTTAGGATAAGGGTTAGGTTTAGGGGTTAGGATAAGGGTTAGGTTTAGAGGTTAGGGGTTAGGATAAGGGTTAGGTTCAGAGGTTAGGGGTTAGGGGTTAGGATAAGGGTTAGGTTTAGGGGTTAGGGGTTAGGATAAGGGTTAGGTTTATGGGTTAGGGGTTAGGGGTTAGGATAAGGGTTAGGTTTAGGGTTAGGGGTTAGGGGTTAGGGGTTAGGATAAGGGTTAGGTTTATGGGTTAGGGGTTAGGATAAGGGTTAGGTTCAGAGGTTAGGGGTTAGGGGTTAGGATAAGGGTTAGGTTTAGGGGTTAGGGGTTAGGATAAGGTTTAGGTTTAGGGGTTAGGGGTTAGGGGTTGGGATAAGGGTTAGGTTTAGGGTTAGGGGTTAGGGGTTAGGGGTTAGGATAAGGGTTAGGTTTAGGGGTTAGGGGTTAGGATAAGGGTTGGGGGTTAGGGGTTAGGATAAGGGTTAGGTTTAGAGGTTAGGGGTTAGGGGTTAAGTTAAAGGTTTAGAGGTTAGGGGTAGTGTTAAGGGTGGGTTAGGGTTAGGGGTAGTGTTAGGTGTTAGGGAAAATAGGATTTTGAATATTAGTAATTTGTTTAGTCCCCACAAGGATTGTGTGTGTGTGTGTGTGTGTGTGTGTGTGTGTGTGTGTGTGTGTGTGTGTGTGTGTGTGTGTGTGTGTGTGTGTGTGTGTGTGTGTGTGTGTGTGTGTGTGTGTGTGTGTGTGTGTGTGGGTGAGTGTGAGTGTGAGTGAGAGAGCATGCTGGCCAGCCAGTGTTAGGTTAGCGTAGTGAAGCCACATGGGACCTGTAGTGTGCAGAGTCAGCAGTCTGTCAAGTAATGAAGGAGAAAACCAATACCAGATTAGAGCACAAACCGTTCTCTTATCACTCTCTTTCTTTCTTCACAGTCACTCCATCCCTCCACTATGTATTTCTCTCCATCTCTCCACTATGTATTTCTCTCCATCCCTCCACTATGTCCTTCTCTCCATCTCTCCACTATGTCCTTCTCTCCATCACTCCATGATGTCCTTCTCTCCACTATGTCCTTCTCTCCATCTCTCCACTATGTCCTTCTCTCCATCCCTCCATTATGTCCTTCTCTCCATCTCTCCACTATGTCCATCTCTCCATTATGTCCTTCTCTCCATCTCTCCACTATGTATTTCTCACCATCTCTCCACTATGTCCTTCTCTCCATCCCTCCATTATGTCCTTCTCTCCATCCCTCCATTATGTCCTTCTCTCCATCCCTCCACTATGTCCTTCTCTCCATCTCTCCACTATGTCCTTCTCTCCATCACTCCACTATGTCCTTCTCTCCATCTCTCCACTATGTCCTTCTCTACACTATGTCCTTCTCTCCATCACTCCATGATGTCCTTCTCTCCACTATGTCCTTCTCTCCATCCCTCCACTATGTCCTTCTCTCCATCTCTCCACTATGTCCTTCTCTCCATCACTCCATGATGTCCTTCTCTCCACTATGTCCTTCTCTCCATCCCTCCACTATGTCCATCTCTCCACTATGTCCTTCTCTCCATCCCTCCACTATGTCCATCTCTCCATTATGTCCTTCTCTCCATCCCTCCATTATGTCATTCTCTCCATCCCTCCATTATGTCCTTCTCTCCATCTCTCCACTATGTATTTCTCTCCATCTCTCCACTATGTCCATCTCTCCATCTCTCCACTATGTCCTTCTCTCCTTCTCTCCATTATGACCTTCTCTCCATCTCTCCACTATGTATTTCTCTCCATCTCTCCATTATGTCCTTCTCTTCACTATGTCCCTTTCTCCATTATGTCCTTCTCTCCATCTCTCCATTATGTCCTTCTCTCCATCCCTCCATTATGTCCTTCTCTCCAACCCTCCACTATGTCCTTCTCTACATCCCTCCATTATGTCCTTCTCTCCATCCCTCCATTATGTCCTTCTCTCCATCCCTCCATTATGTCCTTCTCACCATCTCTCCACTATGTCCTTCTCTCCATCTCTCCATTATGTCTTTCTCTCCATCTCTCCACTATGTTCTTCTCTCCATCTCTCCACTATGTCCTTCTCTCCATCTCTCCATTATGTCCTTCTCTCCATCTCTCCACTATGTCCTTCTCTCCACTATGTCATTCTCTCCATCTCTCCATTATGTCCTTCTCTCCATCTCTCCATTATGTCCTTCTCTCCATTATGTCCTTCTCTCCATCCCTCCATTATGTTCTTCTCACCATCTCTCCACTATGTCCTTCTCTCCATCCCTCCACTATGTCCTTCTCTCCATCTCTCCACTATGTCCTTCTCTCCATCTCTCCACTATGTCCTTCTCTCCATCCCTCCACTATGTCCTTCTCTCCATCTCTCCATTATGTCCTTCTCTCCATCTCTCCATTATGTCCTTCTCTCCATTATGTCCTTCTCTCCATCCCTCCATTATGTCCTTCTCACCATCTCTCCACTATGTCCTTCTCTCCATCTCTCCACTATGTCTTTCTCTCCATCTCTCCACTATGTTCTTCTCTCCATCTCTCCATTATGTCTTTCTCTCCATCTCTCCACTATGTTCTTCTCTCCATCTCTCCACTATGTCCTTCTCTCCATCTCTCCATTATGTCCTTCTCTCCATCTCTCCACTATGTCCTTCTCTCCATCTCTCCACTATGTCCTTCTCTCCATCTCTCCATTATGTCCCTCTCTCCATCTCTCCGCTATGTCCTTCTCTCCACTATGTCCTTCTCTCCATCTCTCCATTATGTCCTTCTCTCCATCTCTCCATTATGTCCATCTCTCCATTATGTCCTTCTCTCCATCCCTCCATTATGTCCTTCTCACCATCTCTCCACTATGTCCTTCTCTCCATCCCTCCACTATGTCCTTCTCTCCATTATGTCCTTCTCTCCATCTCTCCATTATGTCCTTCTCTCCATTATGTCCTTCTCTCCATCCCTCCATTATGTCCTTCTCACCATCTCTCCACTATGTCCTTCTCTCCATCCCTCCATTATGTCCTTCTCTCCATCTCTCCACTATGTCCTTCTCTCCATCTCTCCACTATGTCTTTCTCTCCATCTCTCCATTATGTCCTTCTCTCCATCTCTCCACTATGCCCTTCTCTCCATCTCTCCATTATGTCTTTCTCTCCATCTCTCCATTATGTCTTTCCCTCCATCTCATATGGTCTCACCTTGTCTCTCCCTCTCCTCTTCTTTTCCACACTCTCCACCTTTAAACCTTTCTCCATTTCCTCTCTTTCTCCCCTGTCTCTCTCTTCGCTAATTTTGCCTCGTTCGCTGTGTTTCTCCACCCATCTCTCTGTCTCTCCAGTAGGCTATGCGCTGAGCTGGGGTGAATATGACCCTGGTGATGTTTGCTGGCTAAGCTAGAATAACCCTGTCTGAGGAGGAATCACTGCCCTGACAGAGATTTGGGAAAAAAGCGATAGCATAAAGGAGGAGAGAAGATGAAGAGTCATTATGCTCTTTAGAGGTCGGGGAAAGACGTTAGAGGGAGGGAGGGAGGGGGGAGCGGAGGAATGGAGCGGAGGGAAGGGCAGAGAGAGAGGGAGGGAGGGAGGGAGGGAGGGAGGGAGGGAGGGGGGAGGGAGGGATGGAGGGAGGGGGGAGCGGGGAGGGAGGGAGCAGAGGGAGGGGCAGAGAGAGAGGGAGGGAGGGAGGGAGGCAGAGAGAGAGAGGCAGAGAGAGAGAGGGAGGGAGGGGCGGAGAGAGGATATGGGGAGAGGGAGAAAGAGAGAGAGGCAGAGAGAGAGAGAGGCAGAGAGAGAGAGGGAGGGAGGGAGAGAGAGGCAGAGAGAGAGAGGGAGGGAGAGAGAGGGAGGGAGGGGCAGAGAGAGAGAGGCAGAGAGAGAGAGAGAAATGGGGGGGAGGGGCAGAGAGAGAGAGGCAGAGAGAGAGAGGCAGAGAGAGAGAGGCAGAGAGAGGATATAGGGAGAGGGGAGAGGAGAAAAGTGAAGAAAGCAGAGGATTGTTGTAGAGAGGAGAGGGGGAGAGGGAAGGTAGAGGTCAACTCTCAGAGGTTGCAACGAGACCTACACCTAGACCACAGCATGACCAGCCACACCCCAAGCACCGGAGACCCCGTCAAACAAACCCTGGCCACACCCTATACAGGCCACACCCTATACAGGCCCCCCAGATAAGACCTATGCATTAGACACTATGTAACACAAAGCTTTTACTATCTCATCCTGGAATATATAAGGGCTGAGGTCATCTGCATTTTGGCCTAAATAGCAGGAACCTGGACTTCATCAAAGAAATTGGAAATACAGACATTGTCATCCTACAAGAAACCTGGTATAAAGGAGACGGACCCACTGGCTGCCTTCTAGGTTACAGAGAGCTGGTAGTCCCTTCCACCATGAAGACCGAGGAGCTCTCCAAACAGGTCAGGGACAAAGTTGTGGAGAAGTACAGATCAGGGTTGGGTTATAAAAAAATATCCAAAACTTTGAACATCCCACAGAGCACCATTAAAACCATTATTTAAAAAATTGAAAGAATATGGCACCACAACAAACCTGCAAGAGAAGGCCGCCCACAAAAACTCACGGACTAGGCAAGGAGGGCCTTAATCAGAGGCAACAAAGAGACCAAAGATAACCTTGAAGGAGCTACAAAGCTCCACAGCGGAGATTGGAGTATGTGTCCATAGGACCACTTTAAGACGTACACCCCACAGAGCTGGGCTTTACGGAAGAATGTCCAGAAAAAAAAGTTTGGTGTTCGCCAAAAGGCATGTGGGGGACTCCTCAAACATATGGAAGAAGGTGGTTAGATGAAACTAAAATTGAGTTTTTTGGCCATCAAGGAAAACGCTATGTCTGGCGCAAACCCAATACCTCTCATCACCCCGAGAACACCATCCTAGTGAAGCATGGTGGTGGCAGCATCATGCTGTTTGGGATGTTTTTCATTGGCAGGGACTGGGAAACTGGTCAGAATTGAAGGAATGATGGATGGTGCTAAATACAGGGAAATTCTTGAGGGAATCCTGTTTCAGTCTTCAAGAGATTTGAGACTGGGACGGAGGTTCACCTTCCAGCAGGACAATCACCCGAAGCACGCTGCTAAAGCAACATTTGAGTGGTTTAAGGGGAAACATTTAAATGTCTTGGAATGGCCTAGTCAAAGCCCAGACCTTAATCCAATTGAGAATCTGTGGTATGACTTAAAGATTGCTGTACACCAGTGGAACCCATCCAACTTGAAGGAGCTGGAGCAGTTTTGCCTTGAAGAATGGGCAGAAATCCCAGTGGCTAGATGTGCCAAGCTTATAGAGACATACCCCAAGAGACTTGCAGCTGTAATTGCTGCAAAAGGTGGCTCTACAAAGTATTGACTTTGGGGGGTGAATAGTTATGCACGCTCAAGTTTTCAGTTTTTTTTGGTCCTATTTCTTGTTTGTTTCACAATAACAAATATTTTGCATCTTCAAAGTGCTAGGCATGTTGTGTAAATCAAGTGATACAAACCCCCCAAATATGTATTTTAATTCCAGGTTGTACAACAACAAAATAGGAAAAATGCCAAGGGGGTGAATACTTTTGCAAGCCACTGTATTGTGAGAGGGCGCCGTAGGCAGACCTGGCTCTCAAGAGAAGACAGGCTATGTACACACTGCCCACAAAATGAGGTGGAAACTGAGCTGCACTTCCTAACCTCCTGCCAAATGTACGACCATATCAGAGACACATACAGTATTTCCCTCAGATTACACAGATCCACAAAGATTTTCTCGACAAATCCAATTGTAATAAACTCCCATATCTATTGGGTGAAATACCACAGTGTGCATCACAGCAGCAATAGTTGTGACCTGTTGCCACAAGAAAAGGGCAACCAGTGAAGAACAAACACCATTGTAAATACAACCCATATTTATGTACTTTAACTATTTGCACATTATTACAACACTGTATATAGACAGTTATGTCTCTTCTCCTCCCTCTCTCCTCTCCTCCCCCCCTCTCATTTCCTCCTCCCCCTCTCCTCTCCTCACCCACTTATCTCCTCCTCCCCCTCTCCTCCTCACCCACTTATCTCCTCCTACCCCTCTCCTCCTCCTCCTCCCCTTCTCCTCTCCTCCTCACCCACTTATCTCCTCCTCTCCTTTCCCTCTCTCCTCCTCACCCACTTATCTCCTCCTCCCCCTCCCCTCTCCTCTACTCCCCCCCTCCTCTCCTCCTCCCTCTTTCCTCTCCCCCTCTCCTCTCCCCTTCCCTCTTTCTCCTCCCTCTCTCCTCTCCTCCTCCCTCTTTCCTCTCCCCCTCTCCTCTCCCCCTCTCCTCTCAACCTCTCTTCTTTCTCTGTGTTTTGGGATAGTAAACAGTAAGCAGTAAACACAGTAATGACAGTTTGAAATCCTCCAAAATAAATGTATAACCGCAAGGTGAAGACACACACACACCACACCTGTATTCCATGAATCAAGGGGTCTGAATACTTCCCCAATGCACTGTACATGCATTTTATTTTACCTTTATATAACTAGTCAAGTCAGTTAAGAACAAATTCTTATTTTCAATGACGGCCTAGGAACAGTGTGTTAACTGCCCTGTTCAGGGGCAGAATGACGGATTTTTACCTTGTCAGTTCGGGAATTCGATCTTGCAACCTTTCGGTTACTCGTCCAACGCTCTAACCACTAGGCTAACGTGCATACTTGCATTTGTGTGTGTGTGTGTGTGAGATTACACTTAGAAATGTATTTTAGTCTAAAGCCCCCATTTACTCAATAATCCTTGTCCCATTTTGCTCTCCTCCATTCCTCACTCCTTAAATCCACTCAACAGGGGCTTTGATCAGACTAATAATCTAAACCTACCTCTCCCCCCTCGACCCACCCTACCTGCCACCCCCACTCTGATCTGCCTGAGCATCATGTGAGACTTCACCTCAGTCTTTAAATTCAGGCTTAACTCTGGGTTTAAGTCTGTTCTCTGTGATGTCATGGTGTATTTCCCTGGCCTGGTTCTGGACGAGTTCTGGTCTGGTTCTGGACTAGTTCTGGTCTGGTTCTGGACTGGTTCTGGTCTGGTTCTGGACTAGTTCTGGTCTGGTTCTGGACTGGTTCTGGTTCTGGACTAGTTCTGGTCTGGTTCTGGACTGGTTCTGGACTAGTTCTGGTCTGATTCTGGACTGGTTCTGGTCTGGTTCTGGACTAGCTAGCTAGCTAACAGTCCACTTTAGTTTAAGACATTTAGCTAGCTAGCTAACAGTACACTTTAGTTTAAGGCATTTAGCTAGCTAGCTAACAGTCCACTTTAGTTTAAGACATTTAGCTAGCTAGCTAACCGTCCACTTTAGTTTAAGACATTTAGCTAGCTAGCTAACAGTACACTTTAGTTTAAGGCATTTAGCTAGCGAGCTAACAGTACACTTTAGTTTAAGACATTTAGCTAGCTAGCTAACAGTCCACTTTAGTTTAAGACATTTAGCTAGCTAGCTAACAGTCCACTTTAGTTTAAGACATTTAGCTAGCTAGCTAACAGTCCACTTTAGTTTAAGACATTTAGCTAGCTAGCTAACAGTCCACTTTAGTTTAAGACATTTAGCTAGCTAGCTAACAGTCCACTTTAGTTTAAGACATTTAGCTAGCTAGCTAACAGTACACTTTAGCTTGAAACAAAAACCACTTTCTATCAAAACTAGAAAATATGTCATATCTGAAAATGTAATGTTAGCTAGTTAACGCTAGACCATCTTACCTGTCATCCTAATTTTAATCTGCATGCATTCTTTTTGGTTTAACGTTGTACAGGGAGGATATTTATAAGGAATTCTGCAATTATGAATTCTTGGTTGCTGAGTAGACCCCAGACCTCACAACCATAAATAGCAATGGCTTCTATAACTAATTCAAGTATCTTTTTGGTCCTAACTGGGATAATGAATTTTATGTTACTTTTCATGGTGTAGAAGGCCATTCTTGCCTTGTCTCTCAGATCGTTCACAGCTTTATGGAAGATACCTGCAGTGCTGATGTTTAGGCCAAGGTATGTATAGATCTTTTTGTGCTCAAGGGCAACAGTGTCTAGATGGAATTTGTATTTGTGGTCCTGGCAACTGGACCTTTTTTGGAACACCATTATTTTTGTCTTACTGAGATTTACTGTCAGGGCCCAGGTCTGGCAGAATCTGTGCAGAAGATCTAGGTGCTGCTGTAGGTCCTCCTTGGTTGAGGACAGAAGCGCCAGATCATCTGCAAACAGTAGACATTTGATTTCCAATTCCAGTGTGGTGAGGCCAGGTGCTGCAGACTGTTCTAGTGCCCTCGCCAATTCATTGGTGTTATATGTTGAAGAGGGTGTGGCTCAAGCTGCATTCCTGTCTCACCCCACGACCCTGTGGAAAGACGTTTGTGTTTTTTTCTGCCAATTTTATCTGCACACTTGTTGTTTGTGTACATCGATTTAATAAGTGTTTTGTATAGGATACCCTTTCCATCAATTTGTGTAGGAGACCCTTTCCATCAATTTGTATAGGAGACCCTTTCCATCAATTTGTATAGGAGACCCTTTCCATCAATTTGTATAGGAGACTCTTTCCATCAATTTGTGTAGGAGACCCTTTCCATCAATTTGTATAGGAGACTCTTTCCATCAATTTGTGTAGGAGACCCTTTCCATCAATTTGTATAGGAGACTCTTTCCATCAATTTGTATAGGAGACTCTTTCCATCAATTTGTGTAGGAGACCCTTTCCATCAATTTGTATAGGAGACCCTTTCCATCAATTTGTATAGGAGACTCTTTCCATCAATTTGTGTAGGAGACCCTTTCCATCAATTTGTATAGGAGACCCTTTCCATCAATTTGTATAGGAGACCCTTTCCATCAATTTGTGTAGGAGACCCTCCTGCCAAATTGAGTCAAAAGTTGTTTTGAAGTCAACAAAGCATAGTCAAGACTTTGCTTTTGTTTTGGTTTATTTGTTTGTCACTTGGGTTACTACTACTGGTCTGTCGTACGGTCATTTGGTAAAAGTTCATTTGACATTTGCTCAGTGCATTGTTTTCACTGAGGAAATGTAGGCGACTACATTTTGTGGATTGGGGTGATCAGACTGGTTCCAGATATTGGGGAAGATGCCAGGGCTGAGGATCAGGTTAAAGAGTTTAAGTATAGCCAATTCATTTAGGATACCATCAACACCACAGGCCTTTTTGGGTTGGAGGGTTTTTATTTTGTCCTGTAGTTCATTCCGTGTAATTGGAGAATCCAGGGGGTTCTGGTCGTCTTTAATAGTTGATTCTAAGATTTGTATTTGATCATGTATATGTTTTTGCTGTTTGTTCTTTGTTATGGGGCCAAAAAGTTTGGAGAATTTGTTTACCAATACATCTCCATTTTGGATAGATAACTCTTCCTGTTGTTGTTTGTTTATTGTTTTCCTGTTTCCCAGAAGTGGTTAGATTCTATCGATTCTTCAGTTACATTGAGCTGGTTTCTGATGTGCTGTTCCTTCTTTTTCCGTAGTATATTTCTGTATTGTTTTAGTGATTCACCACAGTGAAGGCGTAGACTCAGGTTTTCTGTATTGTTTTAGTGATTCACCATAGTGAAGGCGTAGACTCAGGTATTCTGGATTGTTTTAGTGGTTCACCATAGTGAAGGCGTAGACTCAGGTATTCTGTATTGTTTTAGTGATTCACCACAGTGAAGGCGTAGACTCAGGTCTTCTGTATTGTTTTAGTGATTCACCATAGTGAAGGCGTAGACTCAGGTTTTCTGCGTCTCTGTGTTTTTATTGGATCGATTTCTCAATATCTTTCTTAGGTTTTTTTGTATTCTTCATCAAACCATTTTCTTATGTTGTCCGCTCTACATTTTTATATTTGATAGGGAAGCTGAAAGGTCAAATATACTGTTTAAGCTTTCTACGGCCGAGTTTACGCCTTCACTATTACAGTGAAACGTTTTGTCCAGGAAGTTGTCTAAAAAGGATTGGATTTGTTGTTGCCTAACTGTTTTTTGGTAGGTTTCTACGCTGCTTTCCTTCCATCTATACCATGTCATAATAGTATGCAGTTGGTTAGGCTTTGATGCCTCATGGTTGAGTATTGCTCTGTTCAAGTAGAGTGTGATTTTGCTGTGGTCTGATAGGGGTGTTAATGGGCTGACTGTGAATGCTCTGAGAGACTCTGGGTTGAAGTCAGTGATAAAGTAGTCTACAGTACTGCTGCCAAGGGATGAACTGTAAGTCTCTCTCTCTCTTCCTGCTCTCTCTCTCTCTCTCTCTCTCTCTCTCTCTCTCTCTCTCTCTCTCTCTGTCTCTCTCTCTCTTTCTCTCTCTGTGTCAGTAGTAATTACTATCTCAGCAGCACATTGGTTATAATTAATTAATAACGATCATAATTTCCTTGACATGACGTGTAAACAACGTTGGTTCAACCAGTGTGTGCCCAGTGGGTTTTTCCACACGTCTGTAGGTGATCCCTCTGTTAGTGTCTCCTATCTCCCATTCTCTTCATCTCTGTCAGCCTCCCTCCCTCCCTCCCTCCCTCCCTCCCTCCCTCCCTCCCTCCCGACCTCTGTCCCCCCCCCTCCCTCCCTCCCTCCCTCCCTCCCTCCCTCCCTCCCCAGCAGGAGTTGGCTGGGTCTCTGTCCCGTGGATGGTTCACTCACACACACGCGCGTATCCGCACTTACACACACACAGTCTTCAGTCCCCTGCTCCATCGTCTCGTCCTCAGACAGGAAGAATGGCCAAGAACTACACACTGCCTAACCATTACCCACCCGGGGGTCAGAAGTTGTGTGTCTGCTACACTTAGGGATGCAAAGGGTATACTACTGGAGACTTTAAAAGTTGAACAGCCAAACAAACGGACCGGCAGGCTATGAGGAGTCTCCATAGACATTAAGGGTGACTCTCTCAAGCAGGATGACAACGACTACATCGACCATGATCCTTTGCTAGTTACGGCCACTTTCACCACGATCCTTTGCAATTTTTTTAGTGCCATTCAGCCCCATTTAACAATATGGCTTCAAATTCAGATACTTCCAGCTTTATGTGCCATTAAGAGTTTTGCATACTGGAGGACAGGGGGGAGAACGGGAAGGAGGGGGAGAGAGGGAGGAGAGAGAGGGGGAGAGAGAGAGGGGGGGAGAATGGGAAGGAGGGGGAGAGAGGGAGGAGAGAGGGGGGGGAATGGGGGGAGAACAGGAAGGAGGGGGAGAGAGGGAGGAGAGAGAGGGGGAGAGAGAGAGGGGGGAGAACGGGAAGGAGGGGGAGAGAGGGAGGAGAGAGTGGTGGGGAGAGAAAGGGGGGATAGAGAGAGAGGGTAAGAGGGGGGAGAAATGGAAGGAGGGGGAGAGAGGGAGAGGGGGAGAACGGGAAGGAGGGGGAGAGAGGGGGGAGAAAGGGAAGTAAGGGGAGAGAGGGAGGAGAGAGTGGTTGGGAGAGAGAGGGAGGAAAAGAGAGAGAGGGTGAGAGGGCGGAGAACGTGAAGGAGGGGGAGAGAGGGGGGAGAGAGTGGTGGAGAGAGGGGGAGAGAGGGGGAAGAAAGGGAAGGAGGGGGAGAGAGTGGTGGGGAGAGAGAGAGGGGGAAAGAGAGAGGGAGAGAAAGAGAGAGAGGGTGAGAGGGGGTGAGAAAGGGAAGGAGGGGGAGAGAGTGCTGGAAAGAGAGGAGGGGAAAAGAGAGAGGGAGAGAGGGAGGGGGAGGGGGAGAGAGTGGTGGGGAGAGAGAGAGGGGGAAAGAGAGAGGGAGAGAAAGAGAGAGAGAGGGTGAGAGGGGGTGAGAAAGGGAAGGAGGGGGAGAGAGTGCTGGGGAGAGAGGAGGGGAAAAGAGAGAGGGAGAGAGGGGGGGAGGGGGAGAGAGTGGTGGGGAGAGAGAGCGGGGGAAAGAGAGAGGGAGAGAAAGAGAGCGAGGGTGAGAGGGGGGAGAGAAAGGGAAGGAGGGGGAGAGAGGGAGGAGAGGGAGAGTGGGAGGGAAGAGATAGGGGGGAGAGAGAGAAAGAGAGAGAGCGAGAGAAAGGGAGAGATGGAGAGAAAGAGAAAGGTGGGAGAGAGGGGGGAGTAGAGAAAGAGAGAGGGGGAGAGAGAGATGGGGAGAGAGGGAGAGAGATGGGGAGAGAGAGAGGGGGAGAGGGAGAGAGATGGGCAGAGAAAGAGATGGAGGAGAGAGGGAGAGAGAGAAAGAGAGAGAGAGGGAGGGGGGAGGGTGAGAGAGATGGGGAGAGAGAAAGAGAGAGATAGGGGGGAGAGAGAGGGGGAGGGGACAGGATTGAGAAAGAGAGAGAGAGGGAGATGGGAAAGGAGGGAGAGGGTAAGAGCGAGGGAGCAGGGAAAGAATGGCGAGAGAGTGAGTGAGGTGGGATTAATTAGTGACAGAATAGTCATGACAGACTCGTTTAAGCTAAGGAGTGCCCTCTGAAAGACCCCGGACATCACTACCTAGCTTTTTGATGTAAATTGGGTGCTTTACAAATATAGATGAGTTTCTCACTTTTTCTCTCTCTCTCCTGTGCCTCAGATTTCACCCCAGATCACACATGCATTTCCAGGAAGGCAATTTAGAGTGTTTCTCTCCCCCTCAGGGCCTGGCTAGGAAAGGACTTAACAGGTTAGATGAATATTCAACACATGTCCTCCAATAGCTAATGTACGTTCTACTGTATGTCTCTGAGGGTCTCGGAGGAGGGAGGCCGTTCAGCTAGGTATGGATGATATGGTGATGGGGTAGTTAGTTAGTGGGAGGTTGGGGTAGTTAGTTAGTGGGAGGTTGGGGTAGTTAGTTAGTGGGAGGTTGGGGTAGTTAGTTAGCGGGAGGTTGGGGTAGTTAGTTAGTGGGAGGTTGTTATACGGTTGTATGGATGGAGGTTGGGGTAGTTAGTTAGTGGGAGGTTGGGGTAGTTAGTTAGCGGGAGGTTGGGGTAGTTAGTTAGTGGGAGGTTGGGGTAGTTAGTGGGAGGTTGGGGTAGTTAGTTAGCGGGAGGTTGGGGTAGTTAGTTAGTGGGAGGTTGGGGTAGTTAGTTAGTGGGAGGTTGGGGTAGTTAGTTAGCGGGAGGTTGGGGTAGTTAGTTAGCGGGAGGTTGGGGTAGTTAGTTAGCGGGAGGTTGGGGTAGTTAGTTAGCGGGAGGTTGGGGTAGTTAGTTAGTGGGAGGTTGGGGTAGTTAGTTAGCGGGAGGTTGTTATAAGGTTGTATGGATGGAGGTTGGGGTAGTTAGTTAGCGGGAGGTTGTTATAAGGTTGTATGGATGGAGGTTGGGGTAGTTAGTTAGCGGGAGGTTGGGGTAGTTAGTTAGCGGGAGGTTGGGGTAGTTAGTTAGCGGGAGGTTGGGGTAGTTAGTTAGCGGGAGGTTGGGGTAGTTAGTTAGTGGGAGGTTGGGGTAGTTAGTTAGCGGGAGGTTGTTATAAGGTTGTATGGATGGAGGTTGGGGTAGTTAGTTAGTGGGAGGTTGGGGTAGTTAGTTAGTGGGAGGTTGGGGTAGTTAGTTAGCGGGAGGTTGGGGTAGTTAGTTAGTGGGAGGTTGGGGTAGTTAGTTAGTGGGAGGTTGGGGTAGTTAGTTAGCGGGAGGTTGGGGTAGTTAGTTAGTGGGAGGTTGTTATACGGTTGTATGGATGGTAGTTGGGGTAGTTAGTTAGTGGGAGGTTGGGGTAGTTAGTTAGTGGGAGGTTGGGGTAGTTAGTTAGCGGGAGGTTGTTATAAGGTTGTATGGATGATAGAGGTTGGGGTAGTTAGTTAGTGGGAGGTTGGGGTAGTTAGTTAGTGGGAGGTTGGGGTAGTTAGTTAGTGGGAGGTTGTTATAGGGTTGTATGGATGGAGGTTGGGGTAGTTAGTTAGTGGGAGGTTGGGGTAGTTAGTTAGTGGGAGGTTGGGGTAGTTAGTTAGTGGGAGGTTGTTATAAGGTTGTATGGATGGGGGTTGGGGTAGTTAGTTAGTGGGAGGTTGGGGTAGTTAGTTAGTGGGAGGTTGGGGTAGTTAGTTAGTGGGAGGTTGGGGTAGTTAGTTAGCGGGAGGTTGTTATACGGTTGTATGGATGGAGCTTGGGGTAGTTAGTTAGTGGGAGGTTGGGGTAGTTAGTTAGTGGGAGGTTGTTATACGGTTGTATGGATAGTAGTTGGGGTAGTTAGTTAGTGGGAGGTTGGGGTAGTTAGTTAGTGGGAGGTTGGTGGTAGTTAGTTAATGGGAGGTTGGGGTAGTTAGTTAGCGGGAGGTTGGGGTAGTTAGTTATTGGGAGGTTGTTATACGGTTGTATGGATGGAGGTTGGGGTAGTTAGTTAGCGGGAGGTTGGGGTAGTTAGTTAGTGGGACGTTGGGGTAGTTAGTTAGTGGGAGGTTGTTATAAGGTTGTATGGATGGAGGTTGGGGTAGTTAGTTATAGGGAGGTTGGGGTAGTTAGTTAGTGGGAGGTTGGGGTAGTTAGTTAGTGGGAGGTTGGGGTAGTTAGTTAGTGGGAGGTTGGGGTAGTTAGTTAGTGGGAGGTTGTTATACGGTTGTATGGATGGTAGTTGGGGTAGTTAGTTAGTGGGAGGTTGGGGTAGTTAGTTAGTGGGAGGTTGTTATACGGTTGTATGGATGGTAGTTGGGGTAGTTAGTTAGGGGGAGGTTGGGGTAGTTAGTTATTGGGAGGTTGGGGTAGTTAGTTAGTGGGAGGTTGGGGTAGTTAGTTAGTGGGAGGTTGGGGTAGTTAGTTAGTGGGAGGTTGGGGTAGTTAGTTAGTGGGAGGTTGTTATACGGTTGTATGGATGGTAGTTGGGGTAGTTAGTTAGGGGGAGGTTGGGGTAGTTAGTTATTGGGAGGTTGGGGTAGTTAGTTAGTGGGAGGTTGTTATACGGTTGTATGGATGGTAGTTGGGGTAGTTAGTTAGGGGGAGGTTGGGGTAGTTAGTTAGCGGGAGGTTGGGGTAGTTAGTTAGTGGGAGGTTGTTATAAGGTTGTATGGATGGTAGTTGGGGTAGTTAGTTAGTTCGAGGTTGGGGTAGTTAGTTAGTGGGAGGTTGGGGTAGTTAGTTAGTGGGAGGTTGGGGTAGTTAGTTAGCGGGAGGTTATTATACGGTTGTATGGATGGAGGTTGGGGTAGTTAGTTAGTGGGAGGTTGTTTATAAGGTTGTATGGATAGTAGTTGGGATAGTTAGTTAGTGGGAGGTTGGGGTAGTTAGTTAGTGGGAGGTTGTTATAAGGTTGTAGGGATGGAGGTTGGGGTAGTTAGTTAGTGGGAGGTTGGGGTAGTTAGTTAGTGGGAGGTTGGGGTAGTTAATTTGTGGGAGGTTGGGGTAGTTAGTTAGTGGGAGGTTGTTATAAGGTTGTATGGATGGAGGTTGGGGTAGTTAGTTAGTGGGAGGTTGGGGTAGTTAGTTAGTGGGAGGTTGGGGTAGTTAGTTAGTGGGAGGTTGGGGTAGTTAGTTAGTGGGAGGTTGGGGTAGTTAGTTAGTGGGAGGTTGTTATACGGTTGTATGGATGGTAGTTGGGGTAGTTAGTTAGCGGGAGGTTGGGGTAGTTAGTTAGTGGGAGGTTGGGGTAGTTAGTTAGCGGGAGGTTGGCGTAGTTAGTTAGCGGGAGGTTGTTATAAGGTTGTATGGATGGAGGTTGGGGTAGTTAGTTAGTGGGAGGTTGGGGTAGTTAGTTAGTGGGAGGTTGTTATACGGTTGTATGGATAGTAGTTGGGGTAGTTAGTTAGTGGGAGGTTGTTATAAGGTTGTATGGATGGAGGTTGGGGTAGTTAGTTAGTGGGAGGTTGGGGTAGTTAGTTAGTGGGAGGTTGTTATACGGTTGTAGGAATGGAGGTTGGGGTAGTTAGTTAGCGGGAGGTTGTTATAAGGTTGTATGGATGGAGGTTGGGGTAGTTAGTTAGTGGGAGGTTGTTATAAGGTTGTATGGATGGAGGTTGGGGTAGTTAGTTAGCGGGAGGTTGGGGTAGTTAGTTAGTGGGACGTTGGGGTAGTTAGTTATTGGGAGGTTGTTATAAGGTTGTACGGATGGAGGTTGGGGTAGTTAGTTAGTGGGAGGTTCGGGTAGTTAGTTAGTGGGAGGTTGGGGTAGTTAGTTAGTGGGAGCTTGGGGTAGTTAGTTAGTGGGAGGTTGTTATACGGTTGTATGGATGGTAGTTGGGGTAGTTAGTTAGTGGGAGGTTGTTATAAGGTGCTATGGATGGTAGTTGGGGTAGTTAGTTAGTGGGAGGTTGTTATACGGTTGTATGGATGGAGGTTGGGGTAGTTAGTTAGCGGGGGGTTGAGGTAGTTAGTTAGTGGGAGGTTGGGGTAGTTAGTTAGTGGGAGGTTGTTATACGGTTGTATGGATGGAGGTTGGGGTAGTTAGTTAGGGGGAGGTTGGGGTAGTTAGTTAGTGGGAGGTTGGGGTAGTTAGTTAGTGGGAGGTTGGGGTAGTTAGTTAGTGGGAGGTTTGGGTAGGTAGTTAGTGGGAGGTTGGGGTAGTTAGTTAGTGGGAGGTTGTTATACGGTTGTATGGATGGTAGTTGGGGTAGTTAGTTAGCGGGAGGTTGGGGTAGTTAGTTAGTGGGAGGTTGGGGTAGTTAGTTAGTGGGAGGTCGGGGTAGTTAGTTAGCGGGAGGTTGGGGTAGTTAGTTAGTGGGAGGTTGTTATACGGTTGTATGGATGGAGGTTGGGGTAGTTAGTTAGTGGGAGGTTGGGGTAGTTAGTTAGTGGGAGGTTGGGGTAGTTAGTTAGTGGGAGGTTCGGGTAGTTAGTTAGTGGGAGGTTGGGGTAGTTAGTTAGTGGGAGGTTGTTATACGGTTGTATGGATGGTAGTTGGGGTAGTTAGTTAGTGGGAGGTTGGGGTAGTTAGTTAGTGGGAGGTTGTTATACGGTTGTATGGATGGTAGTTGGGGTAGTTAGTTAGGGGGAGGTTGGGGTAGTTAGTTAGTGGGAGGTTGGGGTAGTTAGTTAGTGGGAGGTTGGGGTAGTTAGTTAGCGGGAGGTTATTATACGGTTGTATGGATGGAGGTTGGGGTAGTTAGTTAGTGGGAGGTTGGGGTAGTTAGTTAGTGGGAGGTTGTTATAAGGTTGTAGGGATGGAGGTTGGGGTAGTTAGTTAGTGGGAGGTTGGGGTAGTTAGTTAGTGGGAGGTTGGGGTAGTTAATTTGTGGGAGGTTGGGGTAGTTAGTTAGTGGGAGGTTGTTATAAGGTTGTATGGATGGAGGTTGGGGTAGTTAGTTAGTGGGAGGTTGGGGTAGTTAGTTAGTGGGAGGTTGGGGTAGTTAGTTAGTGGGAGGTTGGGGTAGTTAGTTAGTGGGAGGTTGGGGTAGTTAGTTAGTGGGAGGTTGTTATACGGTTGTATGGATGGTAGTTGGGGTAGTTAGTTAGCGGGAGGTTGGGGTAGTTAGTTAGTGGGAGGTTGGGGTAGTTAGTTAGCGGGAGGTTGGCGTAGTTAGTTAGCGGGAGGTTGTTATAAGGTTGTATGGATGGAGGTTGGGGTAGTTAGTTAGTGGGAGGTTGGGGTAGTTAGTTAGTGGGAGGTTGTTATACGGTTGTATGGATAGTAGTTGGGGTAGTTAGTTAGTGGGAGGTTGGGGTAGTTAGTTAGTGGGAGGTTGTTATACGGTTGTAGGAATGGAGGTTGGGGTAGTTAGTTAGCGGGAGGTTGTTATAAGGTTGTATGGATGGAGGTTGGGGTAGTTAGTTAGTGGGAGGTTGTTATAAGGTTGTATGGATGGAGGTTGGGGTAGTTAGTTAGCGGGAGGTTGGGGTAGTTAGTTAGTGGGACGTTGGGGTAGTTAGTTATTGGGAGGTTGTTATAAGGTTGTACGGATGGAGGTTGGGGTAGTTAGTTAGTGGGAGGTTCGGGTAGTTAGTTAGTGGGAGGTTGGGGTAGTTAGTTAGTGGGAGCTTGGGGTAGTTAGTTAGTGGGAGGTTGTTATACGGTTGTATGGATGGTAGTTGGGGTAGTTAGTTAGTGGGAGGTTGTTATAAGGTTCTATGGATGGTAGTTGGGGTAGTTAGTTAGTGGGAGGTTGTTATACGGTTGTATGGATGGAGGTTGGGGTAGTTAGTTAGTGGGAGGTTGAGGTAGTTAGTTAGTGGGAGGTTGGGGTAGTTAGTTAGCGGGGGGTTGAGGTAGTTAGTTAGTGGGAGGTTGTTATACGGTTGTATGGATGGAGGTTGGGGTAGTTAGTTAGTGGGAGTTTGGGGTAGTTAGTTAGTGGGAGGTTTGGGTAGGTAGTTAGTGGGAGGTTGGGGTAGTTAGTTAGTGGGAGGTTGTTATACGGTTGTATGGATGGTAGTTGGGGTAGTTAGTTAGCGGGAGGTTGGGGTAGTTAGTTAGTGGGAGGTTGGGGTAGTTAGTTAGGGGGAGGTCGGGGTAGTTAGTTAGCGGGAGGTTGGGGTAGTTAGTTAGTGGGAGGTTGTTATACGGTTGTATGGATGGAGGTTGGGGTAGTTAGTTAGTGGGAGGTTGGGGTAGTTAGTTAGTGGGAGGTTGGGGTAGTTAGTTAGTGGGAGGTTCGGGTAGTTAGTTATTGGGAGGTTGGGGTAGTTAGTTAGTGGGAGGTTGTTATAAGGTTGTATGGATGGAGGTTGGGGTAGTTAGTTAGTGGGAGGTTGTTATACGGTTGTATGGATGGTAGTTGGGTTAGTTAGTTAGTGGGAGGTTGGGGTAGTTAGTTAGTGGGAGGTTGTTATAAGGTTGTATGGATGGTAGTTGGGTTAGTTAGTTAGTGGGAGGTTGGGGTAGTTAGTTAGTGGGAGGTTGTTATAAGGTTGTAGGGATGGAGGTTGGGGTAGTTAGTTAGTGGGAGGTTGGGGTAGTTAGTTAGTGGGAGGTTGGGGTAGTTAGTTAGTGGGAAGTTGTTATAAGGTTGTAGGGATGGAGGTTGGGGTAGTTAGTTAGTGGGAGGTTGGGGTAGTTAGTTAGTGGGAGGTTGTTATAAGGTTGTATGGATGGAGGTTGGGGTAGTTAGTTAGTGGGAGGTTGGGGTAGTTAGTTAGTGGGAGGTTGGGGTAGTTAGTTAGTGGGAGGTTGTTATACGGTTGTATGGATGGAGGTTGGGGTAGTTAGTTAGTGGGAGGTTGGGGTAGTTAGTTAGTGGGAGGTTGGGGTAGTTAGTTAGTGGGAGGTTGTTATACGGTTGTATGGATGGTAGTTGGGGTAGTTAGTTAGCGGGAGGTTGGGGTAGTTAGTTATTGGGAGGTTGGGGTAGTTAGTTAGCGGGAGGTTGGGGTAGTTAGTTAGCGGGAGGTTGTTATAAGGTTGTATGGATGGAGGTTGGGGTAGTTAGTTAGTGGTAGGTTGGGGTAGTTAGTTAGTGGGAGGTTGTTATAAGGTTGTGTGGATGGAGGTTGGGGTAGTTAGTTAGTGGGAGGTTGGGGTAGTTAGTTAGTGGGAGGTTGTTATAAGGTTGTATGGATGGAGGTTGGGGTAGTTAGTTAGTGGTAGGTTGGGGTAGTTAGTTAGTGGGAGGTTGTTATAAGGTTGTATGGATGGAGGTTGGGGTAGTTAGTTAGTGGGAGGTTGGGGTAGTTAGTTAGGGGGAGTTTGGGGTAGTTAGTTAGCGGGAGGTTGGGGTAGTTAGTTAGTGGGAGGTTGGGGTAGTTAGTTAGCGGGAGGTTGCGGTAGTTAGTTAGTGGGAGGTTGGGGTAGTTAGTTAGGGGGAGGTTGGGGTAGTTAGTTAGTGGGAGGTTGGGGTAGTTAGTTAGTGGGAGGTTGGGGTAGTTAGTTAGTGGGAGGTTGGGGTAGTTAGTTAGTGGGAGGTTGTTATAAGGTTGTATGGATGGAGGTTGGGGTAGTTAGTTAGTGGGAGGTTGTTATACGGTTGTATGGATGGTAGTTGGGGTAGTTAGTTAGTGGGAGGTTGGGGTAGTTAGTTAGTGGGAGGTTGTTATAAGGTTGTATGGATGGAGGTTGGGGTAGTTAGTTAGTGGGAGGTTGTTATACGGTTATATGGATGGTAGTTGGGGTAGTTAGTTAGTGGGAGGTTGTTATAAGGTTGTATGGATGGAGGTTGGGGCAGTTAGTTAGTGGGAGGTTTGGGTAGTTAGTTAGTGGGAGGTTGTTATAAGGTTGTATGGATGGTAGTTGGGGTAGTTAGTTAGTGGGAGGTTGTTATACGGTTGTATGGATGGAGCTTGGGGTAGTTAGTTAGTGGGAGGTTGGGGTAGTTAGTTAGTGGGAGGTTGTTATACGGTTGTATGGATAGTAGTTGGGGTAGTTAGTTAGTGGGAGGTTGGGGTAGTTAGTTAGTGGGAGGTTGGTGGTAGTTAGTTAATGGGAGGTTGGGGTAGTTAGTTAGCGGGAGGTTGGGGTAGTTAGTTATTGGGAGGTTGTTATACGGTTGTATGGATGGAGGTTGGGGTAGTTAGTTAGCGGGAGGTTGGGGTAGTTAGTTAGTGGGACGTTGGGGTAGTTAGTTAGTGGGAGGTTGTTATAAGGTTGTATGGATGGAGGTTGGGGTAGTTAGTTATAGGGAGGTTGGGGTAGTTAGTTAGTGGGAGGTTGGGGTAGTTAGTTAGTGGGAGGTTGGGGTAGTTAGTTAGTGGGAGGTTGGGGTAGTTAGTTAGTGGGAGGTTGTTATACGGTTGTATGGATGGTAGTTGGGGTAGTTAGTTAGTGGGAGGTTGGGGTAGTTAGTTAGTGGGAGGTTGTTATACGGTTGTATGGATGGTAGTTGGGGTAGTTAGTTAGGGGGAGGTTGGGGTAGTTAGTTATTGGGAGGTTGGGGTAGTTAGTTAGTGGGAGGTTGGGGTAGTTAGTTAGTGGGAGGTTGGGGTAGTTAGTTAGTGGGAGGTTGGGGTAGTTAGTTAGTGGGAGGTTGTTATACGGTTGTATGGATGGTAGTTGGGGTAGTTAGTTAGGGGGAGGTTGGGGTAGTTAGTTATTGGGAGGTTGGGGTAGTTAGTTAGTGGGAGGTTGTTATACGGTTGTATGGATGGTAGTTGGGGTAGTTAGTTAGGGGGAGGTTGGGGTAGTTAGTTAGCGGGAGGTTGGGGTAGTTAGTTAGTGGGAGGTTGTTATAAGGTTGTATGGATGGTAGTTGGGGTAGTTAGTTAGTTCGAGGTTGGGGTAGTTAGTTAGTGGGAGGTTGGGGTAGTTAGTTAGTGGGAGGTTGGGGTAGTTAGTTAGCGGGAGGTTATTATACGGTTGTATGGATGGAGGTTGGGGTAGTTAGTTAGTGGGAGGTTGTTTATAAGGTTGTATGGATGGTAGTTGGGATAGTTAGTTAGTGGGAGGTTGGGGTAGTTAGTTAGTGGGAGGTTGTTATAAGGTTGTAGGGATGGAGGTTGGGGTAGTTAGTTAGTGGGAGGTTGGGGTAGTTAGTTAGTGGGAGGTTGGGGTAGTTAATTTGTGGGAGGTTGGGGTAGTTAGTTAGTGGGAGGTTGTTATAAGGTTGTATGGATGGAGGTTGGGGTAGTTAGTTAGTGGGAGGTTGGGGTAGTTAGTTAGTGGGAGGTTGGGGTAGTTAGTTAGTGGGAGGTTGGGGTAGTTAGTTAGTGGGAGGTTGGGGTAGTTAGTTAGTGGGAGGTTGTTATACGGTTGTATGGATGGTAGTTGGGGTAGTTAGTTAGCGGGAGGTTGGGGTAGTTAGTTAGTGGGAGGTTGGGGTAGTTAGTTAGCGGGAGGTTGGCGTAGTTAGTTAGCGGGAGGTTGTTATAAGGTTGTATGGATGGAGGTTGGGGTAGTTAGTTAGTGGGAGGTTGGGGTAGTTAGTTAGTGGGAGGTTGTTATACGGTTGTATGGATAGTAGTTGGGGTAGTTAGTTAGTGGGAGGTTGTTATAAGGTTGTATGGATGGAGGTTGGGGTAGTTAGTTAGTGGGAGGTTGGGGTAGTTAGTTAGTGGGAGGTTGTTATACGGTTGTAGGAATGGAGGTTGGGGTAGTTAGTTAGCGGGAGGTTGTTATAAGGTTGTATGGATGGAGGTTGGGGTAGTTAGTTAGTGGGAGGTTGTTATAAGGTTGTATGGATGGAGGTTGGGGTAGTTAGTTAGCGGGAGGTTGGGGTAGTTAGTTAGTGGGACGTTGGGGTAGTTAGTTATTGGGAGGTTGTTATAAGGTTGTACGGATGGAGGTTGGGGTAGTTAGTTAGTGGGAGGTTCGGGTAGTTAGTTAGTGGGAGGTTGGGGTAGTTAGTTAGTGGGAGCTTGGGGTAGTTAGTTAGTGGGAGGTTGTTATACGGTTGTATGGATGGTAGTTGGGGTAGTTAGTTAGTGGGAGGTTGTTATAAGGTTCTATGGATGGTAGTTGGGGTAGTTAGTTAGTGGGAGGTTGTTATACGGTTGTATGGATGGAGGTTGGGGTAGTTAGTTAGCGGGGGGTTGAGGTAGTTAGTTAGTGGGAGGTTGGGGTAGTTAGTTAGTGGGAGGTTGTTATACGGTTGTATGGATGGAGGTTGGGGTAGTTAGTTAGGGGGAGGTTGGGGTAGTTAGTTAGTGGGAGGTTGGGGTAGTTAGTTAGTGGGAGGTTGGGGTAGTTAGTTAGTGGGAGGTTTGGGTAGGTAGTTAGTGGGAGGTTGGGGTAGTTAGTTAGTGGGAGGTTGTTATACGGTTGTATGGATGGTAGTTGGGGTAGTTAGTTAGCGGGAGGTTGGGGTAGTTAGTTAGTGGGAGGTCGGGGTAGTTAGTTAGCGGGAGGTCGGGGTAGTTAGTTAGCGGGAGGTTGGGGTAGTTAGTTAGAGGGAGGTTGTTATACGGTTGTATGGCTGGAGGTTGGGGTAGTTAGTTAGTGGGAGGTTGGGGTAGTTAGTTAGTGGGAGGTTGGGGTAGTTAGTTAGTGGGAGGTTCGGGTAGTTAGTTAGTGGGAGGTTGGGGTAGTTAGTTAGTGGGAGGTTGTTATACGGTTGTATGGATGGTAGTTGGGGTAGTTAGTTAGTGGGAGGTTGGGGTAGTTAGTTAGTGGGAGGTTGTTATACGGTTGTATGGATGGTAGTTGGGGTAGTTAGTTAGGGGGAGGTTGGGGTAGTTAGTTAGTGGGAGGTTGGGGTAGTTAGTTAGTGGGAGGTTGGGGTAGTTAGTTAGCGGGAGGTTATTATACGGTTGTATGGATGGAGGTTGGGGTAGTTAGTTAGTGGGAGGTTGGGGTAGTTAGTTAGTGGGAGGTTGTTATAAGGTTGTAGGGATGGAGGTTGGGGTAGTTAGTTAGTGGGAGGTTGGGGTAGTTAGTTAGTGGGAGGTTGGGGTAGTTAATTTGTGGGAGGTTGGGGTAGTTAGTTAGTGGGAGGTTGTTATAAGGTTGTATGGATGGAGGTTGGGGTAGTTAGTTAGTGGGAGGTTGGGGTAGTTAGTTAGTGGGAGGTTGGGGTAGTTAGTTAGTGGGAGGTTGGGGTAGTTAGTTAGTGGGAGGTTGGGGTAGTTAGTTAGTGGGAGGTTGTTATACGGTTGTATGGATGGTAGTTGGGGTAGTTAGTTAGCGGGAGGTTGGGGTAGTTAGTTAGTGGGAGGTTGGGGTAGTTAGTTAGCGGGAGGTTGGCGTAGTTAGTTAGCGGGAGGTTGTTATAAGGTTGTATGGATGGAGGTTGGGGTAGTTAGTTAGTGGGAGGTTGGGGTAGTTAGTTAGTGGGAGGTTGTTATACGGTTGTATGGATAGTAGTTGGGGTAGTTAGTTAGTGGGAGGTTGGGGTAGTTAGTTAGTGGGAGGTTGTTATACGGTTGTAGGAATGGAGGTTGGGGTAGTTAGTTAGCGGGAGGTTGTTATAAGGTTGTATGGATGGAGGTTGGGGTAGTTAGTTAGTGGGAGGTTGTTATAAGGTTGTATGGATGGAGGTTGGGGTAGTTAGTTAGCGGGAGGTTGGGGTAGTTAGTTAGTGGGACGTTGGGGTAGTTAGTTATTGGGAGGTTGTTATAAGGTTGTACGGATGGAGGTTGGGGTAGTTAGTTAGTGGGAGGTTCGGGTAGTTAGTTAGTGGGAGGTTGGGGTAGTTAGTTAGTGGGAGCTTGGGGTAGTTAGTTAGTGGGAGGTTGTTATACGGTTGTATGGATGGTAGTTGGGGTAGTTAGTTAGTGGGAGGTTGTTATAAGGTTCTATGGATGGTAGTTGGGGTAGTTAGTTAGTGGGAGGTTGTTATACGGTTGTATGGATGGAGGTTGGGGTAGTTAGTTAGTGGGAGGTTGAGGTAGTTAGTTAGTGGGAGGTTGGGGTAGTTAGTTAGCGGGGGGTTGAGGTAGTTAGTTAGTGGGAGGTTGTTATACGGTTGTATGGATGGAGGTTGGGGTAGTTAGTTAGTGGGAGTTTGGGGTAGTTAGTTAGTGGGAGGTTTGGGTAGGTAGTTAGTGGGAGGTTGGGGTAGTTAGTTAGTGGGAGGTTGTTATACGGTTGTATGGATGGTAGTTGGGGTAGTTAGTTAGCGGGAGGTTGGGGTAGTTAGTTAGTGGGAGGTTGGGGTAGTTAGTTAGGGGGAGGTCGGGGTAGTTAGTTAGCGGGAGGTTGGGGTAGTTAGTTAGTGGGAGGTTGTTATACGGTTGTATGGATGGAGGTTGGGGTAGTTAGTTAGTGGGAGGTTGGGGTAGTTAGTTAGTGGGAGGTTGGGGTAGTTAGTTAGTGGGAGGTTCGGGTAGTTAGTTATTGGGAGGTTGGGGTAGTTAGTTAGTGGGAGGTTGTTATAAGGTTGTATGGATGGAGGTTGGGGTAGTTAGTTAGTGGGAGGTTGTTATACGGTTGTATGGATGGTAGTTGGGTTAGTTAGTTAGTGGGAGGTTGGGGTAGTTAGTTAGTGGGAGGTTGTTATAAGGTTGTATGGATGGTAGTTGGGTTAGTTAGTTAGTGGGAGGTTGGGGTAGTTAGTTAGTGGGAGGTTGTTATAAGGTTGTAGGGATGGAGGTTGGGGTAGTTAGTTAGTGGGAGGTTGGGGTAGTTAGTTAGTGGGAGGTTGGGGTAGTTAGTTAGTGGGAGGTTGTTATAAGGTTGTAGGGATGGAGGTTGGGGTAGTTAGTTAGTGGGAGGTTGGGGTAGTTAGTTAGTGGGAGGTTGTTATAAGGTTGTATGGATGGAGGTTGGGGTAGTTAGTTAGTGGGAGGTTGGGGTAGTTAGTTAGTGGGAGGTTGGGGTAGTTAGTTAGTGGGAGGTTGTTATACGGTTGTATGGATGGAGGTTGGGGTAGTTAGTTAGTGGGAGGTTGGGGTAGTTAGTTAGTGGGAGGTTGGGGTAGTTAGTTAGTGGGAGGTTGTTATACGGTTGTATGGATGGTAGTTGGGGTAGTTAGTTAGCGGGAGGTTGGGGTAGTTAGTTATTGGGAGGTTGGGGTAGTTAGTTAGCGGGAGGTTGGGGTAGTTAGTTAGCGGGAGGTTGTTATAAGGTTGTATGGATGGAGGTTGGGGTAGTTAGTTAGTGGTAGGTTGGGGTAGTTAGTTAGTGGGAGGTTGTTATAAGGTTGTGTGGATGGAGGTTGGGGTAGTTAGTTAGTGGGAGGTTGGGGTAGTTAGTTAGTGGGAGGTTGTTATAAGGTTGTATGGATGGAGGTTGGGGTAGTTAGTTAGTGGTAGGTTGGGGTAGTTAGTTAGTGGGAGGTTGTTATAAGGTTGTATGGATGGAGGTTGGGGTAGTTAGTTAGTGGGAGGTTGGGGTAGTTAGTTAGGGGGAGTTTGGGGTAGTTAGTTAGCGGGAGGTTGGGGTAGTTAGTTAGTGGGAGGTTGGGGTAGTTAGTTAGCGGGAGGTTGCGGTAGTTAGTTAGTGGGAGGTTGGGGTAGTTAGTTAGGGGGAGGTTGGGGTAGTTAGTTAGTGGGAGGTTGGGGTAGTTAGTTAGTGGGAGGTTGGGGTAGTTAGTTAGTGGGAGGTTGGGGTAGTTAGTTAGTGGGAGGTTGTTATAAGGTTGTATGGATGGAGGTTGGGGTAGTTAGTTAGTGGGAGGTTGTTATACGGTTGTATGGATGGTAGTTGGGGTAGTTAGTTAGTGGGAGGTTGGGGTAGTTAGTTAGTGGGAGGTTGTTATAAGGTTGTATGGATGGAGGTTGGGGTAGTTAGTTAGTGGGAGGTTGTTATACGGTTATATGGATGGTAGTTGGGGTAGTTAGTTAGTGGGAGGTTGTTATAAGGTTGTATGGATGGAGGTTGGGGCAGTTAGTTAGTGGGAGGTTTGGGTAGTTAGTTAGTGGGAGGTTGTTATAAGGTTGTATGGATGGTAGTTGGGGTAGTTAGTTAGTGGGAGGTTGTTATAAGGTTGTAGGAATGGAGGTTGGGGTAGTTAGTTAGCGGGAGGTTGTTATAAGGTTGTATGGATGGAGGTTGGGGTAGTTAGTTAGTGGGAGGTTGTTATAAGGTTGTATGGATGGAGGTTGGGGTAGTTAGTTAGTGGGAGGTTGGGGTAGTTAATTAGTGGGAGGTTGGGGTAGTTAGTTAGTTGGAGGTTGGGGTAGTTAGTTAGTGGGAGGTTGGGGTAGTTAGTTAGTGGGAGGTTGGGGTAGTTAGTTAGCGGGAGGTTGGGGTAGTTAGTTAGTGGGAGGTTGGGGTAGTTAGTTAGGGGGAGTTTGGGATAGTTAGTTAGCGGGACGTTGGGGTAGTTAGTTAGTGGGAGGTTGGGGTAGTTAGTTAGGGGGAGGTTGGGGTAGTTAGTTAGTGGGAGGTTGGGGTAGTTAGTTAGTGGGAGGTTGGGGTAGTTAGTTAGTGGGAGGTTGGGGTAGTTAGTTAGTGGGAGGTTGTTATAAGGTTGTATGGATGGTAGTTGGGGTAGTTAGTTAGTGGGAGGTTGTTATACGGTTGTATGGATGGTAGTTGGGGTAGTTAGTTAGTGGGAGGTTGGGGTAGTTAGTTAGGGGGAGGTTGGGGTAGTTAGTTAGCGGGAGGTTGGGGTAGTTAGTTAGTGGGAGGTTGTTATAAGGTTGTATGGATGGTAGTTGGGGTAGTTAGTTAGTGGGAGGTTGTTATAAGGTTCTATGGATGGTAGTTGGGGTAGTTAGTTATTGGGAGGTTGTTATAAGGTTGTATGGATGGAGGTTGGGGTAGTTAGTTAGTGGGAGGTTGGGGTAGTTAGTTAGTGGGAGGTTTGGGTAGTTAGTTAGTGGGATGTTGTTATAAGGTTGTATGGATGGTATTTGGGGTAGTTAGTTAGTGGGAGGTTGTTATAAGGTTCTATGGATGGTAGTTGGGGTAGTTAGTTATTGGGAGGTTGTTATACGGTTATATGGATGGAGGTTGGGGTAGTTAGTTAGTGGGAGGTTGGGGTAGTTAGTTAGTGGGAGGTTGGGGTAGTTAGTTAGTGGGAGGTTGTTATAAGGTTGTATGGATGGAGGTTGGGGTAGTTAGTTAGTGGGAGGTTGGGGTAGTTAGTTAGTGGGAGGTTGTTATACGGTTGTATGGATGGTAGTTGGGGTAGTTAGTTAGCGGGAGGTTGGGGTAGTTAGTTAGTGGGAGGTTGGGGTAGTTAGTTAGCGGGAGGTTGGGGTAGTTAGTTAGCGGGAGGTTGTTATAAGGTTGTATGGATGGAGGTTGGGGTAGTTAGTTAGTGGGAGGTTGGGGTATTTAGTTAGTGGGAGGTTGTTATACGGTTGTAGGAATGGAGGTTGGGGTAGTTAGTTAGCGGGAGGTTGTTATAAGGTTGTATGGATGGAGGTTGGGGTAGTTAGTTAGCGGGAGGTTGGGGTAGTTAGTTAGTGGGACGTTGGGGTAGTTAGTTATTGGGAGGTGTTGTTATAAGGTTGTATGGATGGAGGTTGGGGTAGTTAGTTAGTGGGAGGTTGTTATACGGTTGTATGGATGGTAGTTGGGGTAGTTAGTTAGTGGGAGGTTGTTATACGGTTGTATGGATGGAGGTTGGGGTAGTTAGTTAGCGGGGGGTTGGGGTAGTTAGTTAGTGGGAGGTTGGGGTAGTTAGTTAGCGGGAGGTTGGGGTAGTTAGTTAGCGGGAGGTCGTTTATAAGGTTGTATGGATAGTAGTTGGGGTAGTTAGTTAGTGGGAGGTTGGGGAAGTTAGTTAGCGGGAGGTTGTTATAAGGTTGTATGGATGGAGGTTGGGGTAGTTAGTTAGCGGGAGGTTGGGGTAGTTAGTTAGTGGGACGTTGGGGTAGTTAGTTATTGGGAGGTTGTTATAAGGTTGTATGGATGGAGGTTGGGGTAGTTAGTTATTGGGAGGTTGGGGTAGTTAGTTAGTGGGAGGTTGGGGTAGTTAGTTAGTGGGAGGTTTTGGTATTTAGTTAGTGGGAGGTTGTTATACGGTTGTAGGAATGGAGGTTGGGGTAGTTAGTTAGCGGGAGGTTGTTATAAGGTTGTATGGATGGAGGTTGGGGTAGTTAGTTAGCGGGAGGTTGGGGTAGTTAGTTAGTGGGACGTTGGGGTAGTTAGTTATTGGGAGGTGTTGTTATAAGGTTGTATGGATGGAGGTTGGGGTAGTTAGTTAGTGGGAGGTTGGGGTAGTTAGTTAGTGGGAGGTTGTTATACGGTTGTATGGATGGAGGTTGGGGTAGTTAGTTAGCGGGGGGTTGGGGTAGTTAGTTAGTGGGAGGTTGGGGTAGTTAGTTAGTGGGAGGTTGTTATACGGTTGTATGGATGGAGGTTGGGGTAGTTAGTTAGTGGGAGGTTGGGGTAGTTAGTTAGTGGGAGGTTGGGGTAGTTAGTTAGCGGGAGGTTGGGGTAGTTAGTTAGCGGGAGGTTGGGGTAGTTAGTTAGTGGGAGGTTGGGGTAGTTAGTTAGCGGGAGGTTGGGGTAGTTAGTTAGTGGGAGGTTGTTATACGGTTGTATGGATGGAGCTTGGGGTAGTTAGTTAGTGGGAGGTTGGGGTAGTTAGTTAGTGGGAGGTTGTTATACGGTTGTATGGATGGTAGTTGGGGTAGTTAGTTAGTGGGAGGTTGGGGTAGTTAGTTAGTGGGAGGTTGTTATACGGTTGTATGGATGGTAGTTGGGGTAGTTAGTTAGGGGGAGGTTGGGGTAGTTAGTTAGCGGGAGGTTGGGGTAGTTAGTTAGTGGGAGGTTGGGGTAGTTAGTTAGTGGGAGGTTGGGGTAGTTAGTTAGCGGGAGGTTGGGGTAGTTAGTTAGTGGGAGGTTGTTATAAGGTTGTATGGATGGTAGTTGGGGTAGTTAGTTAGTGGGAGGTTGGGGTAGTTAGTTAGTGGGAGGTTGGGGTAGTTAGTTAGGGGGAGGTTGTTATACGGTTGTATGGATGGTAGTTGGGGCAGTTAGTTAGTGGGAGGTCGTTTATAAGGTTGTATGGATGGTAGTTGGGGTAGTTAGTTAGTGGGAGGTTGGGGTAGTTAGTTAGTGGGAGGTTGTTATAAGGTTGTAGGGATGGAGGTTGGGGTAGTTAGTTAGTGGGAGGTTGGGGTAGTTAGTTAGTGGGAGGTTGGGGTAGTTAGTTAGTGGGAGGTTGTTATAAGGTTGTAGGGATGGAGGTTGGGGTAGTTAGTTAGTGGGAGGTTGGGGTAGTTAGTTAGTGGGAGGTTGGGGTAGTTAGTTAGTGGGAGGTTGTTATAAGGTTGTCTGGTTGGTAGTTGGGGTAGTTAGTCAGTGGGAGGTTGGGGTAGTTAGTTAGTGGGAGGTTGGGGTAG
This sequence comes from Salvelinus fontinalis, assembly GCF_029448725.1. NCBI lineage: Eukaryota > Metazoa > Chordata > Actinopteri > Salmoniformes > Salmonidae > Salvelinus > Salvelinus fontinalis. The sequence goes on from NW_026601292.1 coordinate 49,501, forward strand.
TTAGTTAGTGAGAGGTTGGGGTAGTTAGTTAGTGGGAGGTTGTTATACGGTTGTATGGATGGTAGTTGGGGTAGTTAGTTAGCGGGAGGTTGGGGTAGTTAGTTAGTGGGAGGTTGGGGTAGTTAGTTAGCGGGAGGTTGGGGTAGTTAGTTAGTGGGAGGTTGTTATAAGGTTGTATGGATGGAGGTTGGGGTAGTTAGTTAGTGGTAGGTTGGGGTAGTTAGTTAGTGGGAGGTTGGTATAAGGTTGTATGGATGGAGGTTGGGGTAGTTAGTTAGTGGGGGGTTGGGGTAGTTAGTTAGGGGGAGTTTGGGGTAGTTAGTTAGCGGGAGGTTGGGGTAGTTAGTTAGTGGGAGGTTGGGGTAGTTAGTTAGCGGGAGGTTGCGGTAGTTAGTTAGTGGGAGGTTGGGGTAGTTAGTTAGGGGGAGGTTGGGGTAGTTAGTTAGTGGGAGGTTGGGGTAGTTAGTTAGTGGGAGGTTGGGGTAGTTAGTTAGTGGGAGGTTGTTATAAGGTTGTATGGATGGAGGTTGGGGTAGTTAGTTAGTGGGAGGTTGTTATAAGGTTGTATGGATGGAGGTTGGGGCAGTTAGTTAGTGGGAGGTTTGGGTAGTTAGTTAGTGGGAGGTTGTTATAAGGTTGTATGGATGGTAGTTGGGGTAGTTAGTTAGTGGGAGGTTGTTATAAAGTTGTAGGAATGGAGGTTGGGGTAGTTAGTTAGTGGGAGGTTGTTATACGGTTGTATGGATGGTAGTTGGGGTAGTTAGTTAGTGGGAGGTTGTTATAAGGTTGTAGGAATGGAGGTTGGGGTAGTTAGTTAGCGGGAGGTTGTTATAAGGTTGTATGGATGGAGGTTGGGGCAGTTAGTTAGTGGGAGGTCGGGGTAGTTAGTTAGCGGGAGGTTGGGGTAGTTAGTTAGTGGGAGGTTGTTATACGGTTGTATGGATGGAGGTTGGGGTAGTTAGTTAGTGGGAGGTTGGGGTAGTTAGTTAGGGGGAGTTTGGGATAGTTAGTTAGCGGGACGTTGGGGTAGTTAGTTAGTGGGAGGTTGGGGTAGTTAGTTAGCGGGAGGTTGGGGTAGTTAGTTAGTGGGAGGTTGGGGTAGTTAGTTAGGGGGAGGTTGGGGTAGTTAGTTAGTGGGAGGTTGGGGTAGTTAGTTAGTGGGAGGTTGGGGTAGTTAGTTAGTGGGAGGTTGGGGTAGTTAGTTAGTGGGAGGTTGTTATAAGGTTGTATGGATGGAGGTTGGGGTAGTTAGTTAGTGGGAGGTTGTTATAAGGTTCTATGGATGGTAGTTGGGGTAGTTAGTTATTGGGAGGTTGTTATAAGGTTGTATGGATGGAGGTTGGGGTAGTTAGTTAGTGGGAGGTTGGGGTAGTTAGTTAGTGGGAGGTTGTTATACGGTTGTATGGATGGTAGTTGGGGTAGTTAGTTAGTGGGGGGTTGGGGTAGTTAGTTAGTGGGAGGTTGTTATACGGTTGTATGGATGGTAGTTGGGGTAGTTAGTTAGTGGGAGGTTGTTATAAGGTTGTATGGTTAGAGGTTGGGGTAGTTAGTTAGTGGGAGGTTTGGGTAGTTAGTTAGTGGGAGGTTGTTATAAGGTTGTATGGATGGTAGTTGGGGTAGTTAGTTAGTGGGAGGTTGGGGTAGTTAGTTAGTGGGAGGTTGGGGTAGTTAGTTAGTGGGAGGTTGTTATAAGGTTCTATGGATGGTAGTTGGGGTAGTTAGTTATTGTGAGGTTGTTATAAGGTTGTATGGATGGAGGTTGGGGTAGTTAGTTAGTGGGAGGTTGGGGTAGTTAGTTAGTGGGAGGTTTGGGTAGTTAGTTAGTGGGAGGTTGTTATAAGGTTGTATGGATGGAGGTTGGGGTAGTTAGTTAGTGCGAGGTTGGGGTAGTTAGTTAGGGGGAGGTTGGGGTAGTTAGTTAGCGGGAGGTTGGGGTAGTTAGTTAGTGGGAGGTTGTTATAAGGTTGTATGGATGGTAGTTGGGGTAGTTAGTTAGTGGGAGGTTGTTATACGGTTGTAGGGATGGAGGTTGGGGTAGTTAGTTAGTGGGAGGTTGGGGTAGTTAGTTAGGGGGAGGTTGGGGTAGTTAGTTAGCGGGAGGTTGGGGTAGTTAGTTAGTGGGAGGTTGTTATAAGGTTGTATGGATGGTAGTTGGGGTAGTTAGTTAGTGGGAGGTTGTTATACGGTTGAGTGGATGGTAGTTGGGGTAGTTAGTTAGCGGGAGGTTGTTATAAGGTTGTATGGATGGTAGATGGGGTAGTTAGTTAGTGGGAGGTTGTTATACGGTTGTATGGATGGTAGTTGGGGTAGTTAGTTAGTGGGAGGTTGGGGTAGTTAGTTAGTGGGAGGTGGGGTAGTTAGTTAGTGGGAGGTTGGGGTAGTTAGTTAGTGGGAGGTGGGGGTAGTTAGTTAGTGGGAGGTTGGGGTAGTTAGTTAGTGGGAGGTTGGGGTAGTTAGTTAGCGGGAGGTTGGGGTAGTTAGTTAGTTAGTGGGAGGTTGGGGTAGTTAGTTAGTGGAAGGTTGGGGTAGTTAGTTAGTGGGAGGTTGTTATAAGGTTGTATGGATGGAGGTTGGGGTAGTTAGTTAGTGGGAGGTCGTTTATAAGGTTGTATGGATGGAGGTTGGGGTAGTTAGTTAGCGGGAGGTTGGGGTAGTTAGTTAGTGGGAGGTTGGGGTAGTTAGTTAGGGGGAGGTTGGGGTAGTTAGTTAGTGGGAGGTTGGGGTAGTTAGTTAGTGGGAGGTTGGGGTAGTTAGTTAGCGGGAGGTTGGGGTAGTTAGTTAGTGGGAGGTTGGGGTAGTTAGTTAGGGGGAGGTTGGGGTAGTTAGTTAGTGGGAGGTTGGGGTAGTTAGTTAGTGGGAGGTTGGGGTAGTTAGTTAGTGGGAGGTTGTTATACGGTTGTATGGATGGTAGTTGGGGTAGTTAGTTAGCGGGAGGTTGTTAAACGGTTGTATGGATGGTAGTCGGGGTAGTTAGTTAGTGGGAGGTTGGGGTAGTTAGTTAGTGGGTGGTCGTTTATAAGGTTGTATGGATGGAGGTTGGGGAAGTTAGTTAGTGGGAGGTTGGGGTAGTTAGTTAGTGGGAGGTTGGGGTAGTTAGTTAGTGGGAGGTTGGGGTAGTTAGTTAGCGGGAGGTTGGGGTAGTTAGTTAGTGGGAGGTTGGGGTAGTTAGTTAGTGGGAGGTTGGGGTAGTTAGTGGGAGGTCGTTTATAAGGTTGTATGGATGGAGGTTGGGGTAGTTAGTTAGTGGGAGGTTGGGGTAGTTAGTTAGCGGGAGGTTGGGGTAGTTAGTTAGTGGGACGTTGTTATAAGGTTGTATGGATGGTAGTTGGGGTAGTTAGTTAGTGGGAGGTTGGGGTAGTTAGTTAGTGGGAGGTTGTTATAAGGTTGTATGGATGAAGGTTGGGGTAGTTAGTTAGTGGGAGGTTGGGGTGGTTAGTTAGTGGGAGGTTGTTATACGGTTGTATGGATGGAGGTTGGGGTAGTTAGTTAGTGGGAGGTTGGGGTAGTTAGTTAGTGGGAGGTTGTTATAAGGTTTTATGGATGGAGGTTGGGGTAGTTAGTTAGTGGGAGGTTGTTATACGGTTGTATGGGTGGAGGTTGGGGTAGTTAGTTAGTGGGAGGTTGGGGTAGTTAGTTAGTGGGAGGTTGGGGTAGTTAGTTAGTGGGAGGGTGTTATAAGGTTGTATGGATGGAGGTTGGGGTAGTTAGTTAGTGGGAGGTTGGGGTAGTTAGTTAGCGGGAGGTTGGGGTAGTTAGTTAGTGGGAGGTTGTTAGAGAAGACTGTTAAGAGAGAGATGAACAAGGAGCTCAAATATCTAATGCATTATCATCTGGATTGTGTGTGTGTGTGGGTTGCATGTACGTCAATGTGTGTGTGTGTGTGTGTGTGTGTGTGTGTGTGTGTGTGTGTGTGTGTGTGTGTGTGTGTGTGTGTGTGTGTGTGTGTGTGTGTGTGTGTGTGTAAACAGGCAGCACCTGGTCTTCTCCTCTACAATCCTCTCTGCTCCCAGATCTCCTCCGTGAGTCATCTCCAGACAGGTCCCATAAATAACACCCCCTGCTGCAAACACACACACACACACACACACACACACACACACACACACACACACACACACACACACACACACACACACACACACACACACACACACACACACACACACACACACACACACACACACACACACACACACACAATCTAATATGCTACACACACACTCAAACAAATGCACCATACAACATAATTCCCCTTGTCAGTCTCTGATTCTCACACACAAAGCACCTTCTCAACTTTTAAATGATGTTTGTACACAGCGCCTTCGGGAAAGTATTCAGACCCTTTGACTTTTTTCTCCCCACATTTTGTTACGTTACTTATTCTAAAATGATCTTTTATTCAGCCATCTTACTGCTAACGTGATGACATGATTAATGTCCCGTCTCTGTGTCTAGTGGTGATGATAATGCCTGCAGCGCATTGTCTTGGGACACCTTCTCTGCCACAAGTAGAGCTTGCTCAACCCGATCCAGTTCGCCTGTAAACCAGACTGCGGAGTCGAGGACGGACTCTTCTCGCTCCTTCATAAATGCGTCTGGATAAGACCACGTTCAAATCAAATTGACGTTTTATTGGTCAACACAACACATCTTTAGCAGATGTTAGATGCGTGTTTTAAGCGAAATGCTGACGTTCATATGCGAGAATACTTTTGGTCGAATTTTTTTTATCTGCCTTTCGACACACTTTATTTATCCTGTCAGTCTGGTGGACAAACTTGTCACCATGGGTGATCAACGTGCTTCTTATCACCTGGATCCAGAGTTTTATCACCTGTTGAGTCAGAGGAGTGAGGTTCGATGTAAAAACATCTGATCCACTAACCACCGATATAGGGGTACACTAACCACCGATATAGGGGTACACTAACCACCGATATAGGGGTACCCTAACCACCGATATAGGGGTACACTAACCTCCAATATAAGGGTACACTAACCACCGATATAGGGGTACACTAACCACCGATATAAGGGTACACTAACCACCGATATAGAGGTACACTAACCACCGATATAAGGGTACACTAACCACCGATATAGAGGTACACTAACCACCGATATAGGGGTACACTAACCAACAATATAGGGGTACCCTAACCACCGATATAGGGGTACACTAACCAACAATATAGGGGTACCCTAACCACCGATATAGGGGTACACTAACCAACAATATAGGGGTACCCTAACCACCGATATAGGGGTACACTAACCAACAATATAGGGGTACCCTAACCACCGATATAGGGGTACACTAACCAACAATATAGGGGTACCCTAACCACCGATATAGGGGTACACTAACCAACAATATAGGGGTACCCTAACCACCGATATAGGGGTACACTAACCAACAATATAGGGGTACCCTAACCACCGATATAGGGGTACACTAACCAACAATATAGGGGTACCCTAACCACCGATATAGGGGTACACTAACCAACAATATAGGGGTACCCTAACCACCGATATAGGGGTACACTAACCAACAATATAGGGGTACACTAACCAACAATATAGGGGTACACTAACCAACAATATAGGGGTACCCTAACCACCGATATAGGGGTACACTAACCTCCAATATAGGGGTACCCCAGGGTCAGTTCTGTACACCCTCTATACCAACGACCCTATAATAACCCCTTTTTGACACCAAACTCCAAAAAGCAAGTCCTCTAGGCTCTAGTTTGGTCTTATCTTGATTATTGTGCCGTCGTGTGGTTGAGTGCTGCAAGGAAATAACTAGTTAAGCTGCAGCTGGCCCAGAACAGAGCGGAACGTCTTGCTCTTTGCTGTTATCAGAGGGCTGATATAAATACTATACATGCAAGTCTCTCTTGGCTAAGAGTTGAGGAGAGACTGACTGCATCACTTCTTTTAATAACATTGTGTTAAAAATCCCAAATTGTTTGCATAGTCAACTTACACACAGCTCTGACTCACACACTTACCCCACCAGACATGCCACCAGGGGTCTTTTCACAGTCCCCCAATCCAGAACAAATTCAATAAAGTGTACACTATTATATAGAGCCAGTATTGCATGGAGCTCCCTTCCATCTCATATTGCTCAAAGGAACAGCAAACCTGGTTTCAAAAGACAGATAAAGCAGCACCTCACGGCACAACGCCTCTCCCCTATGTGACCTGGATAGTCTGTGTGTCTGTATTGATATGGAGGCTACGTGTGACTTTTAAAAATGATGTACTTCTGTTCTTGAGCTGTTCTGTATTATGTAATTCTGTATCATGTTTCATGTTTTATGTGGACCCCAGGAAGAGTAGGTGCTGCTTTTGCAACAGCTAATGGGGATCCTGATAGAAATAGTTTTCCAGTTATTAACACTAAAGTTACAATTGCACTTTTAGGACGGTATTAAAGCTGCAAGTACTGTGAGAATCAGCCAATGAAATGACTGTAAAGTCACTTTTCGAAAATGGAACGGAACTGAGAAAAAAAGGGGGTATAGCTTGTTCGCTACCGTCAACTGATTCAGAATGTCTTTTCTATAATCCTGCCGTGTTCTGTTGAAGAGGTATTGACGAGCAAAGTCTGAATATTTAATATAAAGCTAACTTTACCGTGAGTGTGCATGTCTTGTCCAGCCTAGCCATGGACCCGAGGACATCCTGAGATGTCTTCAAAGAGAGAACGCTGAGCGCTGTTACCGCCCAGTAGGCTTGGGTTAGTGTAACAGTATAACTTTAGTCCGTCCCCTCGCCCCGACCCGGGCGCGAACCAGGGACCCTCTGCACACAGACAACAGTCACCCACGAAGCATCGTTACCCATCGCTCCACAAAAGCCGCGGCCCCTTGCAGAGCAAGGGGAAACACTACTTCAAGGTCTCAGAGCGAGTGACGTAACCGATTGAAACGCTATTAGCGCGCACCACCGCTAACTAGCTAGCCATTTCACATCGGTTACACCACCGCTAACTAGCTAGCCATTTCACATCGGTTACACTAGGACATAGCGGACGGACGTACGCCGCGAGCTCCGGCTCCGAGGGTTGTGTGTTCAATCCCAGTACTCGGCAGTCATGTTAGATTGTTATGTGTTAAACTCTATTCCAGACCTTAACCATTCAGGATTAATATTTAACCTTAATAACCCATAACTGAACCATTCAGTATGAATCTCTAGACTTAATGTGTTAAACCCTATCCCAGACCTTAACCCCTAACTGAACCATTCAGGATTAATATTTAACCTTAATAACCCATAACTGAACCATTCAGTATGAATGTCTAAACTTAATGTGTTTAACCCTATCCCAGACCTTAACCCCTAACTGAACCATTCAGTATGAATGTCTAAACTTAATGTGTTAAACCCTATCCCAGACCTTAACCCCTAACTGAACCATTCAGTATGAATGTCTAAACCTAATGTGTTAAACCCTATCCCAGACCTTAACCCCTAACTGAACCATTCAGTATGAATGTCTAAACCTAATGTGTTAAACCCTATCCCAGACCTTAACCCCTAACTGAACCATTCAGTATGAATGTCTAAACTTAATGTGTTAAACCCTATCCCAGACCTTAACCATTCAGGATGAATATTTAACCTCAGAACTAATGAAGGAGCCCCGCAGCAGGAGGAGCAACCCAGAGTGTCAAAAACAACTTCGAAGTTTGACGTTTGGATAAATGTGAATAAACGTCAGAATCTGAAGTCAAAACCACGTGAGATGTTGATGGTTCCTGCCCTCCGTCTCAACCTACTTAAAGAACTCATTCCTGCTACAGAGACTTTAGTGTGGAGGATTATTACCCTGTCTTTAAGTTTCTCTCTTCCTTTTGAAGTTGACGGCCCTACACACACACACACACACGCGCGCACGCGCACGCGCACACGCACACGCACACACACACACACACACACACACACACACACACACACACACACACACACACACACACACACACACACACACACACACACACACACACACTGACCCTCTCTGGTATGAAATATTCTCTGTCCATAATATGACAGTATGCAGGGTAACCCAATACCAGTGCCTGAAGTTGATGGCCCTACACACACACACACACACACACACACACACACACACACACACACACACACACACACACACACACACACACACACACACACACACACACACACACACACACACACACACACACACACACACACACACACACACACACACACACACACACACACACTGACCAGAGCCAACCGCAGCAGGCTGTACCAGTATCCTCATAGTTTACTATATCACACTTCACATGGAGACAACACTCTTCATGACCTACTATAGAGGGAGTGACAGATAGAGAGGGGGGTTGGAGAGCGAGAGAGGGGTGAGAGAGAGAGAGAGAAAGAGTGAGAGAGAGAGAGAGAGAGAGAGAGAGAAAGAGAGAGAGAGAGAGGGAGAGAGAGAGGGAGAGAGAGAGAGAGAGAGAGAGAGAGAGGAGAGAGAGAGAGGGAGGGAGAGAGAGAGAGGGAGTGAGAGAGGGAGGAGAGAGAGAGAGTAGAGAGAGGAGAGAGAGAGAGGGAGAGAGAGCGAGAGAGATGAGAGAGAGAGAGAGAGAGAGAGAAAGAGAGAGAGAGAGAGGGAGAGAGAGAGGGAGAGAGAGAGAGAGAGAGAGAGAGAGAGAGGGAGAGAGAGAGGGAGGGAGAGAGAGAGAGAGAGGAGAGAGAGAGGGAGGGAGAGAGCGAGAGAGATGAGAGAGAGAGAGAGAGGGAGGGAGGAGAGAGAGAGAGAGAGAGGGAGGGAGAGAGAGAGAGAGAGAGATGAGCGAGAGAGAGAGAGAGAAATAGAACGGAAGGGAGAGAGAGAGAGAGAGACAGAGAGGGAGATAGGAAGGGAGAGATCCCTCTTCACATCGAGAACACTCTACTGCCGTGTCTAGACTTGACGTTCCATGCAGCTTTTGATTCTGATCATGGAATTCAGAACACATTATGAATCTATATTTAAATGTGTCTACCGTGTCCACAGTGTGTCTGGATTCCCTTTTCCCACGCTATATTAAAATGTCACTATGCATTCTGCAAATGCTGGTATATGAAAAACATGATAATAATACAGCAACAACTGATAGCAGTAGCTAATCTCTGTAGCTAACTAGCCAGCAAACCTCTGTAGCTAACTAGCCAGATAACCTCTGTAGCTAACTAGCCAGCTAACCTCTGTAGCTAACTAGCTAGCTAACCTCTGTAGCTAACTAGCCTGCTAACCTCTGTAGCTAACTAGCCAGCTAACCTCTGTACCTAACAAGCCAGCTAACCTCTGTAGCTAACTAGCCTGCTAACCTCTGTAGCTAACTAGCCTGCTAACCTCTGTAGCTAACTAGCCAGCTAACCTCTGTAGCTAACTAGCCAGCTAACCTCTGAAGCTAGCCAGCAAGCTAGCAATCAACGCTAAAGGGATTGCAAATGGGATAACTCTTGCCAAACACAAAATCGTTTTTTCAAAATATTAGCTAGCTGGCTACCATTTATGAGTCCAGCAAACACATTCTTCACATGCTAGGAACATATTTCCTCCAATGTTATAATGAAAAACAACAACAACAAAAAATAGTTTTATGGAGACTTGTTGGAGGAGTGCTGATGACGTCACCCACTGTATGTTCTTTCGGTAGTCTGATTGGTCCAGACCAAGGAGAAATCTGCATACGATGCATCCCTGAACCCCCTCTCCTGAAGAGGCCAGCCAGATCTGAACATAATCAGACCACAAAGCCACTTCTGGGTGCGTCTACACCCGTCTTTTCAATGTGAGAGAGGGAGGGAGGGAGGGAGGGAGGGAGGGAGAGAGAGAGGGAGAGAGAGAGAGAGAGAGAGAGAGAGAGAGATAGAGAGAGAGAGGGGGGGAGAGAGAGGGGGAGAGAGATAATCAGAATCAGTTATAGAACCCATTGTCCTTTATGGTTGTGAGGTCTGGGGTCCGCTCACCAACCAAGAATTCACAAAATAGGACAAACACAAAATTGAGACTCTGAATGCAGAATTCTGCAAAAATGTCCTCCGTGTACAACGTACAACACCAAATAATGCCTGCAGAGCAGAATTAGGCCGATACCCGCTAATTATCAAAATCACCTAAAAGGAAGCGATTCCCAAACCTTCCATAACAAAGCCAGCACCTATAGAAAAATGAACCTGGAGAAGAGTCCCCTAAGCAAGCTGGTCCTGGGGCTCTGTTCACAAACACAAACAGACCCCACAGAGCCCCAGGACAGCAACACAATTAGACCCAACCAAATCATGAGAAAACAAAACGATAATTACTCTCTCTCTCTCTCTCTCTCTCTCTCTCTCTCTCTCTCTCTCTCTCTCTCTCTCTCTCTCTCTCTCTCTCTCTCTCTCTCTCTCTCTCTATCTCTCTCCCTGTCCATCTCTCTCTCTTCCTCTCTCCATCTCTGTCTTCCTCTCTCCTTGTCCCTCTCTCTTTCTCCCTCTCTCCTCCTCTCCCTGTCCCCCTCTCTCTCTTCCTCTCTCCCTCTCTGTCTTCCTCTCCCCTTGTCTCTCTCTCTCTTTCTCCCTCTCTCCTCCTCTCTCCCTGTCCCCCTCTCTCTCTCCCTGTCCCCCTCTCTCTCTCCCTCCCTCCCTCAATGTCACATTAGCGTCCCTCTTTAGGGACAGAGCCATCTGACAAGGGCATGTAACCCCCTCTCCCTTTCCCTTCTCCCGAGGGGTCACACACACACACCATCCCAGGGGTCAGGTCAGGTCTGCTAACCGGCCTCAGGGGTCTGGGGTCAGGGGTTAACGGTCAGGGGGATATAGGGAGGGGGCAGCTGAACAATTGTTTCACCTTTGACCTCTTGGGCTTCCGTTGATTTCATTAGACACACACAGCAGTAGTTAGGATGTCCCCTGGTAGTGTAGTGTTGGAGCTACTCTGACACACAGGGGAGGAGAGGGGGGAGAAGAGGGGAGAGAAGAGGGGAGAGAAGAGGGGAGAGGAGAGGGGGGAGGAGAGGGGGAAGATGGGAGAGGAAAGGGGGAAGGAGAGGGGAAAGGAGATGGGGGGAGGAGAGGGGGAAGGAGAGGGGAGAGGAGACAGGGTCAATATACAGAAGAATCTATCTCTCGGGCACTTAATAGTTAACTCTTCCTACACTCTATTCCATCGGTCCATTTCCCCCCAGATCTTTCTGTACTTCTGAAGGCACGTAGTTAAACTTACTATGTTGTGTTACTTAGGAAGGTGATGTTATGGATGGATTTCTTCAACCCTTAAAGTCAGAATCATACGACTGTGTGTGTCCCTTTTGAGAACCTAATGATGCAGTATTCACAGTCTGGTGAATATGTTCTATACCGTGGTTCCCTTCGTAGGAGGCCTACCAACCTGACTCAAACCTGACTCAAACCTGACTGAAACCTGTCTGAAACCTGACTGAAACCTGACTGAAACCTGACTCAAACCTGACTCAAACCTGACTCAAACCTGACTCAAACCTGACTGAAACC
>NW_026601293.1:0-60983 GCF_029448725.1 Salvelinus fontinalis
TAGACATCATGATCCAGTCTGTTCTGTAACGTCTCAGTAGACATCATGATCCAGTCTGTTCTGTAACGTCTCACTAGACATCATGATCCAGTCTGTTCTGTAACGTCTCAGTAGACTAGAACATCATGATCCAGTCTTTTCTGTAACGTCTCACTAGACTAGACATCATGATCCAGTCTGTTCTGTAACGTCTCACTAGACTAGACATCATGATCCAGTCTGTTCTGTAACGTCTCAGTAGACTAGACATCATGATCCAGTCTGTTCTGTAACGTCTCAGTAGACTAGACATCATGATCCAGTCTGTTCTGTAACGTCTCAGTAGACTAGACATCATGATCCAGTCTGTTCTGTAACGTCTCAGTAGACTAGACATCATGATCCAGTCTGTTCTGTAACGTCTCAGTAGACTAGACATCATGATCCAGTCTGTTCTGTAACGTCTCAGTAGACTAGACATCATGATCCAGTCTGTTCTGTAACGTCTCAGTAGACTAGACATCATGATCCAGTCTGTTCTGTAACGTCTCACTAGACTAGACATCATGATCCAGTCTGTTCTGTAACGTCTCAGTAGACATCATGATCCAGTCTGTTCTGTAACGTCTCAGTAGACTAGACATCATGATCCAGTCTGTTCTGTAACGTCTCAGTAGACATCATGATCCAGTCTGTTCTGTAACGTCTCAGTAGACTAGACATCATGATCCAGTCTGTTCTGTAACGTCTCACTAGACTAGACATCATGATCCAGTCTGTTCTGTAACGTCTCAGTAGACTAGACATCATGATCCAGTCTGTTCTGTAACGTCTCACTAGACTAGACATCATGATCCAGTCTGTTCTGTAACGTCTCAGTAGACTAGACATCATGATCCAGTCTGTTCTGTAACGTCTCACTAGACTAGACATCATGATCCAGTCTGTTCTGTAACGTCTCACTAGACATCATGATCCAGTCTGTTCGGTAACGTCTCACTAGACATCATGATCCAGTCTGTTCGGTAACGTCTCACTAGACTAGACATCATGATCCAGTCTGTTCTGTAACGTCTCAGTAGACATCATGATCCAGTCTGTTCTGTAACGTCTCACTAGACTAGACCATCATGATCCAGTCTGTTCTGTAACGTCTCAGTAGACATCATGATCCAGTCTGTTCTGTAACGTCTCACTAGACATCATGATCCAGTCTGTTCTGTAACGTCTCAGTAGACTAGAACATCATGATCCAGTCTGTTCTGTAACGTCTCACTAGACTAGACATCATGATCCAGTCTGTTCTGTAACGTCTCACTAGACTAGACATCATGATCCAGTCTGTTCTGTAACGTCTCAGTAGACCTCATGATCCAGTCTGTTCGGTAACGTCTCACTAGACATCATGATCCAGTCTGTTCGGTAACGTCTCACTAGACATCATGATCCAGTCTGTTCGGTAACGTCTCACTAGACTAGACATCATGATCCAGTCTGTTCTGTATCGTCTCAGTAGACTAGACATCATGATCCAGTCTGTTCTGTAACGTCTCACTAGACTAGACATCATGATCCAGTCTGTTCTGTAACGTCTCAGTAGACATCATGATCCAGTCTGTTCTGTAACGTCTCACTAGACATCATGATCCAGTCTGTTCGGTAACGTCTCACTAGACTAGACATCATGATCCAGTCTGTTCTGTAACGTCTCAGTAGACTAGACATCATGATCCAGTCTGTTCTGTAACGTCTCAGTAGACTAGACATCATGATCCAGTCTGTTCTGTAACGTCTCACTAGACTAGACATCATGATCCAGTCTGTTCTGTAACGTCTCACTAGACTAGACCATCATGATCCAGTCTGTTCTGTAACGTCTCAGTAGACATCATGATCCAGTCTGTTCTGTAACGTCTCACTAGACATCATGATCCAGTCTGTTCTGTAACGTCTCACTAGACTAGACATCATGATCCAGTCTGTTCTGTAACGTCTCAGTAGACTAGACATCATGATCCAGTCTGTTCTGTAACGTCTCAGTAGACTAGACATCATGATCCAGTCTGTTCTGTAACGTCTCACTAGACTAGACATCATGATCCAGTCTGTTCTGTAACGTCTCACTAGACTAGACCATCATGATCCAGTCTGTTCTGTAACGTCTCAGTAGACATCATGATCCAGTCTGTTCTGTAACGTCTCACTAGACATCATGATCCAGTCTGTTCGGTAACGTCTCACTAGACATCATGATCCAGTCTGTTCTGTAACGTCTCACTAGACTAGACATCATGATCCAGTCTGTTCTGTAACGTCTCAGTAGACTAGACATCATGATCCAGTCTGTTCTGTAACGTCTCAGTAGACTAGACATCATGATCCAGTCTGTTCTGTAACGTCTCACTAGACTAGACCATCATGATCCAGTCTGTTCTGTAACGTCTCAGTAGACATCATGATCCAGTCTGTTCTGTAACGTCTCACTAGACATCATGATCCAGTCTGTTCTGTAACGTCTCACTAGACTAGACATCATGATCCAGTCTGTTCTGTAACTTCTCAGTAGACATCATGATCCAGTCTGTTCTGTAACGTCTCACTAGACTAGACATCATGATCCAGTCTGTTCTGTAACGTCTCAGTAGACATCATGATCCAGTCTGTTCTGTAACGTCTCAGTAGACATCATGATCCAGTCTGTTCTGTAACGTCTCAGTAGACATCATGATCCAGTCTGTTCTGTAACGTCTCAGTAGACATCATGATCCAGTCTGTTCTGTAACGTCTCACTAGACTAGACCATCATGATCCAGTCTGTTCTGTAACGTCTCAGTAGACATCATGATCCAGTCTGTTCTGTAACGTCTCACTAGACATCATGATCCAGTCTGTTCTGTAACGTCTCAGTAGACTAGACATCATGATCCAGTCTGTTCTGTAACGTCTCACTAGACTAGACATCATGATCCAGTCTGTTCTGTAACGTCTCACTAGACTAGACATCATGATCCAGTCTGTTCTGTAACGTCTCAGTAGACTAGACATCATGATCCAGTCTGTTCTGTAACGTCTCAGTAGACTAGACATCATGATCCAGTCTGTTCTGTAACGTCTCAGTAGACTAGACATCATGATCCAGTCTGTTCTGTAACGTCTCAGTAGACTAGACATCATGATCCAGTCTGTTCTGTAACGTCTCAGTAGACTAGACATCATGATCCAGTCTGTTCTGTAACGTCTCAGTAGACTAGACATCATGATCCAGTCTGTTCTGTAACGTCTCAGTAGACTAGACATCATGATCCAGTCTGTTCTGTAACGTCTCACTAGACTAGACATCATGATCCAGTCTGTTCTGTAACGTCTCAGTAGACATCATGATCCAGTCTGTTCTGTAACGTCTCAGTAGACTAGACATCATGATCCAGTCTGTTCTGTAACGTCTCAGTAGACATCATGATCCAGTCTGTTCTGTAACGTCTCAGTAGACTAGACATCATGATCCAGTCTGTTCTGTAACGTCTCACTAGACTAGACATCATGATCCAGTCTGTTCTGTAACGTCTCAGTAGACTAGACATCATGATCCAGTCTGTTCTGTAACGTCTCACTAGACTAGACATCATGATCCAGTCTGTTCTGTAACGTCTCAGTAGACTAGACATCATGATCCAGTCTGTTCTGTAACGTCTCACTAGACTAGACATCATGATCCAGTCTGTTCTGTAACGTCTCAGTAGACATGATCCAGTCTGTTCTGTAACGTCTCAGTAGACATCATGATCCAGTCTGTTCTGTAACGTCTCACTAGACATCATGATCCAGTCTGTTCTGTAACGTCTCACTAGACATCATGATCCAGTCTGTTCTGTAACGTCTCACTAGACATCATGATCCAGTCTGTTCTGTAACGTCTCACTAGACTAGACCATCATGATCCAGTCTGTTCTGTAACGTCTCACTAGACATCATGATCCAGTCTGTTCTGTAACGTCTCACTAGACATCATGATCCAGTCTGTTCTGTAACGTCTCACTAGACTAGACATCATGATCCAGTCTGTTCTGTAACGTCTCAGTAGACTAGACATCATGATCCAGTCTGTTCTGTAACGTCTCACTAGACTAGACATCATGATCCAGTCTGTTCTGTAACGTCTCACTAGACTAGACATCATGATCCAGTCTGTTCTGTAACGTCTCACTAGACTAGACATCATGATCCAGTCTGTTCTGTAACGTCTCACTAGACATCATGATCCAGTCTGTTCTGTAACGTCTCAGTAGACATCATGATCCAGTCTGTTCTGTAACGTCTCACTAGACATCATGATCCAGTCTGTTCTGTAACGTCTCAGTAGACTAGACATCATGATCCAGTCTGTTCTGTAACGTCTCAGTAGACATCATGATCCAGTCTGTTCTGTAACGTCTCACTAGACATCATGATCCAGTCTGTTCTGTAACGTCTCACTAGACATCATGATCCAGTCTGTTCTGTAACGTCTCACTAGACATCATGATCCAGTCTGTTCTGTAACGTCTCACTAGACTAGACATCATGATCCAGTCTGTTCTGTAACGTCTTAGTAGACCTCATGATCCAGTCTGTTCTGTAACGTCTCACTAGACATCATGATCCAGTCTGTTCGGTAACGTCTCACTAGACATCATGATCCAGTCTGTTCGGTAACGTCTCACTAGACTAGACATCATGATCCAGTCTGTTCTGTAACGTCTCAGTAGACATCATGATCCAGTCTGTTCTGTAACGTCTCACTAGACTAGACCATCATGATCCAGTCTGTTCTGTAACGTCTCAGTAGACATCATGATCCAGTCTGTTCTGTAACGTCTCACTAGACATCATGATCCAGTCTGTTCTGTAACGTCTCAGTAGACTAGACATCATGATCCAGTCTGTTCTGTAACGTCTCACTAGACTAGACATCATGATCCAGTCTGTTCTGTAACGTCTCAGTAGACTAGACATCATGATCCAGTCTGTTCTGTAACGTCTCAGTAGACTAGACATCATGATCCAGTCTGTTCTGTAACGTCTCAGTAGACTAGACATCATGATCCAGTCTGTTCTGTAACGTCTCAGTAGACTAGACATCATGATCCAGTCTGTTCTGTAACGTCTCAGTAGACTAGACATCATGATCCAGTCTGTTCTGTAACGTCTCAGTAGACTAGACATCATGATCCAGTCTGTTCTGTAACGTCTCAGTAGACTAGACATCATGATCCAGTCTGTTCTGTAACGTCTCAGTAGACTAGACATCATGATCCAGTCTGTTCTGTAACGTCTCACTAGACTAGACATCATGATCCAGTCTGTTCTGTAACGTCTCAGTAGACATCATGATCCAGTCTGTTCTGTAACGTCTCAGTAGACTAGACATCATGATCCAGTCTGTTCTGTAACGTCTCAGTAGACATCATGATCCAGTCTGTTCTGTAACGTCTCAGTAGACTAGACATCATGATCCAGTCTGTTCTGTAACGTCTCACTAGACTAGACATCATGATCCAGTCTGTTCTGTAACGTCTCAGTAGACTAGACATCATGATCCAGTCTGTTCTGTAACGTCTCACTAGACTAGACATCATGATCCAGTCTGTTCTGTAACGTCTCAGTAGACTAGACATCATGATCCAGTCTGTTCTGTAACGTCTCACTAGACTAGACATCATGATCCAGTCTGTTCTGTAACGTCTCAGTAGACATCATGATCCAGTCTGTTCTGTAACGTCTCAGTAGACATCATGATCCAGTCTGTTCTGTAACGTCTCACTAGACTAGACCATCATGATCCAGTCTGTTCTGTAACGTCTCACTAGACATCATGATCCAGTCTGTTCTGTAACGTCTCACTAGACTAGACATCATGATCCAGTCTGTTCTGTAACGTCTCAGTAGACTAGACATCATGATCCAGTCTGTTCTGTAACGTCTCACTAGACTAGACATCATGATCCAGTCTGTTCTGTAACGTCTCACTAGACTAGACATCATGATCCAGTCTGTTCTGTAACGTCTCAGTAGACTAGACATCATGATCCAGTCTGTTCTGTAACGTCTCACTAGACATCATGATCCAGTCTGTTCTGTAACGTCTCAGTAGACATCATGATCCAGTCTGTTCTGTAACGTCTCACTAGACATCATGATCCAGTCTGTTCTGTAACGTCTCACTAGACATCATGATCCAGTCTGTTCTGTAACGTCTCAGTAGACTAGACATCATGATCCAGTCTGTTCTGTAACGTCTCACTAGACATCATGATCCAGTCTGTTCTGTAACGTCTCACTAGACATCATGATCCAGTCTGTTCTGTAACGTCTCACTAGACATCATGATCCAGTCTGTTCTGTAACGTCTCACTAGACTAGACATCATGATCCAGTCTGTTCTGTAACGTCTCACTAGACATCATGATCCAGTCTGTTCGGTAACGTCTCACTAGACATCATGATCCAGTCTGTTCGGTAACGTCTCACTAGACATCATGATCCAGTCTGTTCGGTAACGTCTCACTAGACTAGACATCATGATCCAGTCTGTTCTGTAACGTCTCAGTAGACTAGACATCATGATCCAGTCTGTTCTGTAACGTCTCACTAGACTAGACATCATGATCCAGTCTGTTCTGTAACGTCTCAGTAGACATCATGATCCAGTCTGTTCTGTAACGTCTCAGTAGACTAGACATCATGATCCAGTCTGTTCTGTAACGTCTCAGTAGACATCATGATCCAGTCTGTTCTGTAACGTCTCAGTAGACTAGACATCATGATCCAGTCTGTTCTGTAACGTCTCACTAGACTAGACATCATGATCCAGTCTGTTCTGTAACGTCTCAGTAGACTAGACATCATGATCCAGTCTGTTCTGTAACGTCTCACTAGACTAGACATCATGATCCAGTCTGTTCTGTAACGTCTCAGTAGACTAGACATCATGATCCAGTCTGTTCTGTAACGTCTCACTAGACTAGACATCATGATCCAGTCTGTTCTGTAACGTCTCACTAGACATCATGATCCAGTCTGTTCGGTAACGTCTCACTAGACATCATGATCCAGTCTGTTCGGTAACGTCTCACTAGACTAGACCATCATGATCCAGTCTGTTCTGTAACGTCTCAGTAGACATCATGATCCAGTCTGTTCTGTAACGTCTCACTAGACATCATGATCCAGTCTGTTCTGTAACGTCTCAGTAGACTAGAACATCATGATCCAGTCTGTTCTGTAACGTCTCACTAGACTAGACATCATGATCCAGTCTGTTCTGTAACGTCTCACTAGACTAGACATCATGATCCAGTCTGTTCTGTAACGTCTCAGTAGACTAGACATCATGATCCAGTCTGTTCTGTAACGTCTCAGTAGACTAGACATCATGATCCAGTCTGTTCTGTAACGTCTCAGTAGACTAGACATCATGATCCAGTCTGTTCTGTAACGTCTCAGTAGACTAGACATCATGATCCAGTCTGTTCTGTAACGTCTCAGTAGACTAGACATCATGATCCAGTCTGTTCTGTAACGTCTCAGTAGACTAGACATCATGATCCAGTCTGTTCTGTAACGTCTCAGTAGACTAGACATCATGATCCAGTCTGTTCTGTAACGTCTCACTAGACTAGACATCATGATCCAGTCTGTTCTGTAACGTCTCAGTAGACATCATGATCCAGTCTGTTCTGTAACGTCTCAGTAGACTAGACATCATGATCCAGTCTGTTCTGTAACGTCTCAGTAGACATCATGATCCAGTCTGTTCTGTAACGTCTCAGTAGACTAGACATCATGATCCAGTCTGTTCTGTAACGTCTCACTAGACTAGACATCATGATCCAGTCTGTTCTGTAACGTCTCAGTAGACTAGACATCATGATCCAGTCTGTTCTGTAACGTCTCACTAGACTAGACATCATGATCCAGTCTGTTCTGTAACGTCTCAGTAGACTAGACATCATGATCCAGTCTGTTCTGTAACGTCTCACTAGACTAGACATCATGATCCAGTCTGTTCTGTAACGTCTCACTAGACATCATGATCCAGTCTGTTCGGTAACGTCTCACTAGACATCATGATCCAGTCTGTTCGGTAACGTCTCACTAGACTAGACATCATGATCCAGTCTGTTCTGTAACGTCTCAGTAGACATCATGATCCAGTCTGTTCTGTAACGTCTCACTAGACTAGACCATCATGATCCAGTCTGTTCTGTAACGTCTCAGTAGACATCATGATCCAGTCTGTTCTGTAACGTCTCACTAGACATCATGATCCAGTCTGTTCTGTAACGTCTCAGTAGACTAGAACATCATGATCCAGTCTGTTCTGTAACGTCTCACTAGACTAGACATCATGATCCAGTCTGTTCTGTAACGTCTCACTAGACTAGACATCATGATCCAGTCTGTTCTGTAACGTCTCAGTAGACCTCATGATCCAGTCTGTTCGGTAACGTCTCACTAGACATCATGATCCAGTCTGTTCGGTAACGTCTCACTAGACATCATGATCCAGTCTGTTCGGTAACGTCTCACTAGACTAGACATCATGATCCAGTCTGTTCTGTATCGTCTCAGTAGACTAGACATCATGATCCAGTCTGTTCTGTAACGTCTCACTAGACTAGACATCATGATCCAGTCTGTTCTGTAACGTCTCAGTAGACATCATGATCCAGTCTGTTCTGTAACGTCTCACTAGACATCATGATCCAGTCTGTTCGGTAACGTCTCACTAGACTAGACATCATGATCCAGTCTGTTCTGTAACGTCTCAGTAGACTAGACATCATGATCCAGTCTGTTCTGTAACGTCTCAGTAGACTAGACATCATGATCCAGTCTGTTCTGTAACGTCTCACTAGACTAGACATCATGATCCAGTCTGTTCTGTAACGTCTCACTAGACTAGACCATCATGATCCAGTCTGTTCTGTAACGTCTCAGTAGACATCATGATCCAGTCTGTTCTGTAACGTCTCACTAGACATCATGATCCAGTCTGTTCTGTAACGTCTCACTAGACTAGACATCATGATCCAGTCTGTTCTGTAACGTCTCAGTAGACTAGACATCATGATCCAGTCTGTTCTGTAACGTCTCAGTAGACTAGACATCATGATCCAGTCTGTTCTGTAACGTCTCACTAGACTAGACATCATGATCCAGTCTGTTCTGTAACGTCTCACTAGACTAGACCATCATGATCCAGTCTGTTCTGTAACGTCTCAGTAGACATCATGATCCAGTCTGTTCTGTAACGTCTCACTAGACATCATGATCCAGTCTGTTCGGTAACGTCTCACTAGACATCATGATCCAGTCTGTTCTGTAACGTCTCACTAGACTAGACATCATGATCCAGTCTGTTCTGTAACGTCTCAGTAGACTAGACATCATGATCCAGTCTGTTCTGTAACGTCTCAGTAGACTAGACATCATGATCCAGTCTGTTCTGTAACGTCTCACTAGACTAGACCATCATGATCCAGTCTGTTCTGTAACGTCTCAGTAGACATCATGATCCAGTCTGTTCTGTAACGTCTCACTAGACATCATGATCCAGTCTGTTCTGTAACGTCTCAGTAGACTAGACATCATGATCCAGTCTGTTCTGTAACGTCTCACTAGACTAGACATCATGATCCAGTCTGTTCTGTAACGTCTCACTAGACTAGACATCATGATCCAGTCTGTTCTGTAACGTCTCAGTAGACTAGACATCATGATCCAGTCTGTTCTGTAACGTCTCAGTAGACTAGACATCATGATCCAGTCTGTTCTGTAACGTCTCAGTAGACTAGACATCATGATCCAGTCTGTTCTGTAACGTCTCAGTAGACTAGACATCATGATCCAGTCTGTTCTGTAACGTCTCAGTAGACTAGACATCATGATCCAGTCTGTTCTGTAACGTCTCAGTAGACTAGACATCATGATCCAGTCTGTTCTGTAACGTCTCAGTAGACTAGACATCATGATCCAGTCTGTTCTGTAACGTCTCACTAGACTAGACATCATGATCCAGTCTGTTCTGTAACGTCTCAGTAGACATCATGATCCAGTCTGTTCTGTAACGTCTCAGTAGACTAGACATCATGATCCAGTCTGTTCTGTAACGTCTCAGTAGACATCATGATCCAGTCTGTTCTGTAACGTCTCAGTAGACTAGACATCATGATCCAGTCTGTTCTGTAACGTCTCACTAGACTAGACATCATGATCCAGTCTGTTCTGTAACGTCTCAGTAGACTAGACATCATGATCCAGTCTGTTCTGTAACGTCTCACTAGACTAGACATCATGATCCAGTCTGTTCTGTAACGTCTCAGTAGACTAGACATCATGATCCAGTCTGTTCTGTAACGTCTCACTAGACTAGACATCATGATCCAGTCTGTTCTGTAACGTCTCACTAGACATCATGATCCAGTCTGTTCGGTAACGTCTCACTAGACATCATGATCCAGTCTGTTCGGTAACGTCTCACTAGACTAGACATCATGATCCAGTCTGTTCTGTAACGTCTCAGTAGACATCATGATCCAGTCTGTTCTGTAACGTCTCACTAGACTAGACCATCATGATCCAGTCTGTTCTGTAACGTCTCAGTAGACATCATGATCCAGTCTGTTCTGTAACGTCTCACTAGACATCATGATCCAGTCTGTTCTGTAACGTCTCAGTAGACTAGACATCATGATCCAGTCTGTTCTGTAACGTCTCACTAGACTAGACATCATGATCCAGTCTGTTCTGTAACGTCTCACTAGACTAGACATCATGATCCAGTCTGTTCTGTAACGTCTCAGTAGACCTCATGATCCAGTCTGTTCGGTAACGTCTCACTAGACATCATGATCCAGTCTGTTCGGTAACGTCTCACTAGACATCATGATCCAGTCTGTTCGGTAACGTCTCACTAGACTAGACATCATGATCCAGTCTGTTCTGTAACGTCTCAGTAGACTAGACATCATGATCCAGTCTGTTCTGTAACGTCTCACTAGACTAGACATCATGATCCAGTCTGTTCTGTAACGTCTCAGTAGACATCATGATCCAGTCTGTTCTGTAACGTCTCACTAGACATCATGATCCAGTCTGTTCGGTAACGTCTCACTAGACTAGACATCATGATCCAGTCTGTTCTGTAACGTCTCAGTAGACTAGACATCATGATCCAGTCTGTTCTGTAACGTCTCAGTAGACTAGACATCATGATCCAGTCTGTTCTGTAACGTCTCACTAGACTAGACATCATGATCCAGTCTGTTCTGTAACGTCTCACTAGACTAGACCATCATGATCCAGTCTGTTCTGTAACGTCTCAGTAGACATCATGATCCAGTCTGTTCTGTAACGTCTCACTAGACATCATGATCCAGTCTGTTCTGTAACGTCTCACTAGACTAGACATCATGATCCAGTCTGTTCTGTAACGTCTCAGTAGACTAGACATCATGATCCAGTCTGTTCTGTAACGTCTCAGTAGACTAGACATCATGATCCAGTCTGTTCTGTAACGTCTCACTAGACTAGACATCATGATCCAGTCTGTTCTGTAACGTCTCACTAGACTAGACCATCATGATCCAGTCTGTTCTGTAACGTCTCAGTAGACATCATGATCCAGTCTGTTCTGTAACGTCTCACTAGACATCATGATCCAGTCTGTTCGGTAACGTCTCACTAGACATCATGATCCAGTCTGTTCTGTAACGTCTCACTAGACTAGACATCATGATCCAGTCTGTTCTGTAACGTCTCAGTAGACTAGACATCATGATCCAGTCTGTTCTGTAACGTCTCAGTAGACTAGACATCATGATCCAGTCTGTTCTGTAACGTCTCACTAGACTAGACCATCATGATCCAGTCTGTTCTGTAACGTCTCAGTAGACATCATGATCCAGTCTGTTCTGTAACGTCTCACTAGACATCATGATCCAGTCTGTTCTGTAACGTCTCACTAGACTAGACATCATGATCCAGTCTGTTCTGTAACGTCTCAGTAGACATCATGATCCAGTCTGTTCTGTAACGTCTCACTAGACTAGACATCATGATCCAGTCTGTTCTGTAACGTCTCAGTAGACATCATGATCCAGTCTGTTCTGTAACGTCTCAGTAGACATCATGATCCAGTCTGTTCTGTAACGTCTCAGTAGACATCATGATCCAGTCTGTTCTGTAACGTCTCAGTAGACATCATGATCCAGTCTGTTCTGTAACGTCTCACTAGACTAGACCATCATGATCCAGTCTGTTCTGTAACGTCTCAGTAGACATCATGATCCAGTCTGTTCTGTAACGTCTCACTAGACATCATGATCCAGTCTGTTCTGTAACGTCTCAGTAGACTAGAACATCATGATCCAGTCTGTTCTGTAACGTCTCACTAGACTAGACATCATGATCCAGTCTGTTCTGT
Source organism: Salvelinus fontinalis (assembly GCF_029448725.1). NCBI lineage: Eukaryota > Metazoa > Chordata > Actinopteri > Salmoniformes > Salmonidae > Salvelinus > Salvelinus fontinalis. The sequence goes on from NW_026601293.1 coordinate 12,446, forward strand.
AACGTCTCACTAGACTAGACATCATGATCCAGTCTGTTCTGTAACGTCTCAGTAGACTAGACATCATGATCCAGTCTGTTCTGTAACGTCTCAGTAGACTAGACATCATGATCCAGTCTGTTCTGTAACGTCTCAGTAGACTAGACATCATGATCCAGTCTGTTCTGTAACGTCTCAGTAGACTAGACATCATGATCCAGTCTGTTCTGTAACGTCTCAGTAGACTAGACATCATGATCCAGTCTGTTCTGTAACGTCTCAGTAGACTAGACATCATGATCCAGTCTGTTCTGTAACGTCTCAGTAGACTAGACATCATGATCCAGTCTGTTCTGTAACGTCTCACTAGACTAGACATCATGATCCAGTCTGTTCTGTAACGTCTCAGTAGACATCATGATCCAGTCTGTTCTGTAACGTCTCAGTAGACTAGACATCATGATCCAGTCTGTTCTGTAACGTCTCAGTAGACATCATGATCCAGTCTGTTCTGTAACGTCTCAGTAGACTAGACATCATGATCCAGTCTGTTCTGTAACGTCTCACTAGACTAGACATCATGATCCAGTCTGTTCTGTAACGTCTCAGTAGACTAGACATCATGATCCAGTCTGTTCTGTAACGTCTCACTAGACTAGACATCATGATCCAGTCTGTTCTGTAACGTCTCAGTAGACTAGACATCATGATCCAGTCTGTTCTGTAACGTCTCACTAGACTAGACATCATGATCCAGTCTGTTCTGTAACGTCTCAGTAGACATGATCCAGTCTGTTCTGTAACGTCTCAGTAGACATCATGATCCAGTCTGTTCTGTAACGTCTCACTAGACATCATGATCCAGTCTGTTCTGTAACGTCTCACTAGACATCATGATCCAGTCTGTTCTGTAACGTCTCACTAGACATCATGATCCAGTCTGTTCTGTAACGTCTCACTAGACTAGACCATCATGATCCAGTCTGTTCTGTAACGTCTCACTAGACATCATGATCCAGTCTGTTCTGTAACGTCTCACTAGACATCATGATCCAGTCTGTTCTGTAACGTCTCACTAGACTAGACATCATGATCCAGTCTGTTCTGTAACGTCTCAGTAGACTAGACATCATGATCCAGTCTGTTCTGTAACGTCTCACTAGACTAGACATCATGATCCAGTCTGTTCTGTAACGTCTCACTAGACTAGACATCATGATCCAGTCTGTTCTGTAACGTCTCACTAGACTAGACATCATGATCCAGTCTGTTCTGTAACGTCTCACTAGACATCATGATCCAGTCTGTTCTGTAACGTCTCAGTAGACATCATGATCCAGTCTGTTCTGTAACGTCTCACTAGACATCATGATCCAGTCTGTTCTGTAACGTCTCAGTAGACTAGACATCATGATCCAGTCTGTTCTGTAACGTCTCAGTAGACATCATGATCCAGTCTGTTCTGTAACGTCTCACTAGACATCATGATCCAGTCTGTTCTGTAACGTCTCACTAGACATCATGATCCAGTCTGTTCTGTAACGTCTCACTAGACATCATGATCCAGTCTGTTCTGTAACGTCTCACTAGACTAGACATCATGATCCAGTCTGTTCTGTAACGTCTTAGTAGACCTCATGATCCAGTCTGTTCTGTAACGTCTCACTAGACATCATGATCCAGTCTGTTCTGTAACGTCTCACTAGACATCATGATCCAGTCTGTTCTGTAACGTCTCACTAGACTAGACATCATGATCCAGTCTGTTCTGTAACGTCTCAGTAGACATCATGATCCAGTCTGTTCTGTAACGTCTCACTAGACTAGACCATCATGATCCAGTCTGTTCTGTAACGTCTCAGTAGACATCATGATCCAGTCTGTTCTGTAACGTCTCAGCTAGACATCATGATCCAGTCTGTTCTGTAACGTCTCAGTAGACTAGAACATCATGATCCAGTCTGTTCTGTAACGTCTCACTAGACTAGACATCATGATCCAGTCTGTTCTGTAACGTCTCAGTAGACTAGACATCATGATCCAGTCTGTTCTGTAACGTCTCAGTAGACTAGACATCATGATCCAGTCTGTTCTGTAACGTCTCAGTAGACTAGACATCATGATCCAGTCTGTTCTGTAACGTCTCAGTAGACTAGACATCATGATCCAGTCTGTTCTGTAACGTCTCAGTAGACTAGACATCATGATCCAGTCTGTTCTGTAACGTCTCAGTAGACTAGACATCATGATCCAGTCTGTTCTGTAACGTCTCAGTAGACTAGACATCATGATCCAGTCTGTTCTGTAACGTCTCAGTAGACTAGACATCATGATCCAGTCTGTTCTGTAACGTCTCACTAGACTAGACATCATGATCCAGTCTGTTCTGTAACGTCTCAGTAGACATCATGATCCAGTCTGTTCTGTAACGTCTCAGTAGACTAGACATCATGATCCAGTCTGTTCTGTAACGTCTCAGTAGACATCATGATCCAGTCTGTTCTGTAACGTCTCAGTAGACTAGACATCATGATCCAGTCTGTTCTGTAACGTCTCACTAGACTAGACATCATGATCCAGTCTGTTCTGTAACGTCTCAGTAGACTAGACATCATGATCCAGTCTGTTCTGTAACGTCTCACTAGACTAGACATCATGATCCAGTCTGTTCTGTAACGTCTCAGTAGACTAGACATCATGATCCAGTCTGTTCTGTAACGTCTCACTAGACTAGACATCATGATCCAGTCTGTTCTGTAACGTCTCAGTAGACATCATGATCCAGTCTGTTCTGTAACGTCTCAGTAGACATCATGATCCAGTCTGTTCTGTAACGTCTCACTAGACTAGACCATCATGATCCAGTCTGTTCTGTAACGTCTCACTAGACATCATGATCCAGTCTGTTCTGTAACGTCTCACTAGACTAGACATCATGATCCAGTCTGTTCTGTAACGTCTCAGTAGACTAGACATCATGATCCAGTCTGTTCTGTAACGTCTCACTAGACTAGACATCATGATCCAGTCTGTTCTGTAACGTCTCACTAGACTAGACATCATGATCCAGTCTGTTCTGTAACGTCTCAGTAGACTAGACATCATGATCCAGTCTGTTCTGTAACGTCTCACTAGACATCATGATCCAGTCTGTTCTGTAACGTCTCAGTAGACATCATGATCCAGTCTGTTCTGTAACGTCTCACTAGACATCATGATCCAGTCTGTTCTGTAACGTCTCACTAGACATCATGATCCAGTCTGTTCTGTAACGTCTCAGTAGACTAGACATCATGATCCAGTCTGTTCTGTAACGTCTCACTAGACATCATGATCCAGTCTGTTCTGTAACGTCTCACTAGACATCATGATCCAGTCTGTTCTGTAACGTCTCACTAGACATCATGATCCAGTCTGTTCTGTAACGTCTCACTAGACTAGACATCATGATCCAGTCTGTTCTGTAACGTCTCACTAGACATCATGATCCAGTCTGTTCGGTAACGTCTCACTAGACATCATGATCCAGTCTGTTCGGTAACGTCTCACTAGACATCATGATCCAGTCTGTTCGGTAACGTCTCACTAGACTAGACATCATGATCCAGTCTGTTCTGTAACGTCTCAGTAGACTAGACATCATGATCCAGTCTGTTCTGTAACGTCTCACTAGACTAGAAATCATGATCCAGTCTGTTCTGTAACGTCTTAGTAGACATCATGATCCAGTCTGTTCTGTAACGTCTCACTAGACATCATGATCCAGTCTGTTCGGTAACGTCTCACTAGACATCATGATCCAGTCTGTTCTGTAACGTCTCACTAGACTAGACATCATGATCCAGTCTGTTCTGTAACGTCTCAGTAGACTAGACATCATGATCCAGTCTGTTCTGTAACGTCTCAGTAGACTAGACATCATGATCCAGTCTGTTCTGTAACGTCTCACTAGACTAGACATCATGATCCAGTCTGTTCTGTAACGTCTCACTAGACTAGACCATCATGATCCAGTCTGTTCTGTAACGTCTCAGTAGACATCATGATCCAGTCTGTTCTGTAACGTCTCACTAGACATCATGATCCAGTCTGTTCTGTAACGTCTCAGTAGACATGATCCAGTCTGTTCTGTAACGTCTCACTAGACTAGACCATCATGATCCAGTCTGTTCTGTAACGTCTCAGTAGACATCATGATCCAGTCTGTTCTGTAACGTCTCACTAGACATCATGATCCAGTCTGTTCTGTAACGTCTCAGTAGACTAGACATCATGATCCAGTCTGTTCTGTAACGTCTCACTAGACTAGACATCATGATCCAGTCTGTTCTGTAACGTCTCACTAGACTAGACATCATGATCCAGTCTGTTCTGTAACGTCTCAGTAGACTAGACATCATGATCCAGTCTGTTCTGTAACGTCTCAGTAGACTAGACATCATGATCCAGTCTGTTCTGTAACGTCTCAGTAGACTAGACATCATGATCCAGTCTGTTCTGTAACGTCTCACTAGACATCATGATCCAGTCTGTTCTGTAACGTCTCAGTAGACTAGACATCATGATCCAGTCTGTTCTGTAACGTCTCACTAGACTAGACATCATGATCCAGTCTGTTCTGTAACGTCTCAGTAGACTAGACATCATGATCCAGTCTGTTCTGTAACGTCTCAGTAGACTAGACATCATGATCCAGTCTGTTCTGTAACGTCTCAGTAGACATCATGATCCAGTCTGTTCTGTAACGTCTCACTAGACATCATGATCCAGTCTGTTCTGTAACGTCTCACTAGACATCATGATCCAGTCTGTTCTGTAACGTCTCACTAGACTAGACATCATGATCCAGTCTGTTCTGTAACGTCTCAGTAGACATCATGATCCAGTCTGTTCTGTAACGTCTCACTAGACATCATGATCCAGTCTGTTCGGTAACGTCTCACTAGACATCATGATCCAGTCTGTTCGGTAACGTCTCACTAGACATCATGATCCAGTCTGTTCTGTAACGTCTCACTAGACTAGACATCATGATCCAGTCTGTTCTGTAACGTCTCAGTAGACTAGACATCATGATCCAGTCTGTTCTGTAACGTCTCAGTAGACTAGACATCATGATCCAGTCTGTTCTGTAACGTCTCACTAGACTAGACATCATGATCCAGTCTGTTCTGTAACGTCTCACTAGACTAGACCATCATGATCCAGTCTGTTCTGTAACGTCTCACTAGACATCATGATCCAGTCTGTTCTGTAACGTCTCAGTAGACTAGAACATCATGATCCAGTCTGTTCTGTAACGTCTCACTAGACTAGACATCATGATCCAGTCTGTTCTGTAACGTCTCACTAGACATCATGATCCAGTCTGTTCTGTAACGTCTCAGTAGACATCATGATCCAGTCTGTTCTGTAACGTCTCATTAGACATCATGATCCAGTCTGTTATGTAACGTCTCAGTAGACATCATGATCCAGTCTGTTCTGTAACGTCTCACTAGACTAGACCATCATGATCCAGTCTGTTCTGTAACGTCTCAGTAGACATCATGATCCAGTCTGTTCTGTAACGTCTCACTAGACATCATGATCCAGTCTGTTCTGTAACGTCTCAGTAGACTAGAACATCATGATCCAGTCTGTTTTGTAACGTCTCACTAGACTAGACATCATGATCCAGTCTGTTCTGTAACGTCTCAGTAGACTAGACATCATGATCCAGTCTGTTCTGTAACGTCTCAGTAGACTAGACATCATGATCCAGTCTGTTCTGTAACGTCTCAGTAGACTAGACATCATGATCCAGTCTGTTCTGTAACGTCTCACTAGACATCATGATCCAGTCTGTTCTGTAACGTCTCAGTAGACTAGACATCATGATCCAGTCTGTTCTGTAACGTCTCACTAGACATCATGATCCAGTCTGTTCTGTAACGTCTCAGTAGACTAGACATCATGATCCAGTCTGTTCTGTAACGTCTCAGTAGACTAGACATCATGATCCAGTCTGTTCTGTAACGTCTCAGTAGACTAGACATCATGATCCAGTCTGTTCTGTAACGTCTCACTAGACATCATGATCCAGTCTGTTCTGTAACGTCTCAGTAGACTAGACATCATGATCCAGTCTGTTCTGTAACGTCTCAGTAGACATCATGATCCAGTCTGTTCTGTAACGTCTCACTAGACATCATGATCCAGTCTGTTCTGTAACGTCTCACTAGACATCATGATCCAGTCTGTTCTGTAACGTCTCAGTAGACTAGACATCATGATCCAGTCTGTTCTGTAACGTCTCACTAGACATCATGATCCAGTCTGTTCTGTAACGTCTCAGTAGACTAGACATCATGATCCAGTCTGTTCTGTAACGTCTCACTAGACATCATGATCCAGTCTGTTCTGTAACGTCTCACTAGACATCATGATCCAGTCTGTTCTGTAACGTCTCACTAGACATCATGATCCAGTCTCTTCTGTAACGTCTCACTAGACTAGACATCATGATCCAGTCTGTTCTGTAACGTCTCACTAGACATCATGATCCAGTCTGTTCGGTAACGTCTCACTAGACATCATGATCCAGTCTGTTCTGTAACGTCTCACTAGACTGGACATCATGATCCAGTCTGTTCTGTAACGTCTCAGTAGACATCATGATCCAGTCTGTTCTGTAACGTCTCACTAGACATCATGATCCAGTCTGTTCGGTAACGTCTCACTAGACATCATGATCCAGTCTGTTCTGTAACGTCTCAGTAGACTAGACATCATGATCCAGTCTGTTCTGTAACGTCTCAGTAGACTAGACATCATGATCCAGTCTGTTCTGTAACGTCTCACTAGACTAGACCATCATGATCCAGTCTGTTCTGTAACGTCTCAGTAGACATCATGATCCAGTCTGTTCTGTAACGTCTCACTAGACATCATGATCCAGTCTGTTCTGTAACGTCTCACTAGACTAGACATCATGATCCAGTCTGTTCTGTAACGTCTCAGTAGACTAGAACATCATGATCCAGTCTGTTCTGTAACGTCTCACTAGACTAGACATCATGATCCAGTCTGTTCTGTAACGTCTCACTAGACATCATGATCCAGTCTGTTCTGTAACGTCTCACTAGACATCATGATCCAGTCTGTTCTGTAACGTCTCACTAGACATCATGATCCAGTCTGTTCTGTAACGTCTCAGTAGACATCATGATCCAGTCTGTTCTGTAACGTCTCAGTAGACATCATGATCCAGTCTGTTCTGTAACGTCTCAGTAGACATCATGATCCAGTCTGTTCTGTAACGTCTCAGTAGACATCATGATCCAGTCTGTTCTGTAACGTCTCACTAGACATCATGATCCAGTCTGTTCTGTAACGTCTCACTAGACATCATGATCCAGTCTGTTCTGTAACGTCTCACTAGACATCATGATCCAGTCTGTTCTGTAACGTCTCAGTAGACTAGAACATCATGATCCAGTCTGTTCTGTAACGTCTCACTAGACTAGACATCATGATCCAGTTTGTTCTGTAACGTCTCACTAGACTAGACATCATGATCCAGTCTGTTCTGTAACGTCTCAGTAGACTAGACATCATGATCCAGTCTGTTCTGTAACGTCTCAGTAGACTAGACATCATGATCCAGTCTGTTCTGTAACGTCTCAGTAGACTAGACATCATGATCCAGTCTGTTCTGTAACGTCTCAGTAGACTAGACATCATGATCCAGTCTGTTCTGTAACGTCTCACTAGACATCATGATCCAGTCTGTTCTGTAACGTCTCAGTAGACTAGACATCATGATCCAGTCTGTTCTGTAACGTCTCACTAGACTAGACATCATGATCCAGTCTGTTCTGTAACGTCTCAGTAGACTAGACATCATGATCCAGTCTGTTCTGTAACGTCTCAGTAGACATCATGATCCAGTCTGTTCTGTAACGTCTCAGTAGACATCATGATCCAGTCTGTTCTGTAACGTCTCACTAGACTAGACCATCATGATCCAGTCTGTTCTGTAACGTCTCACTAGACATCATGATCCAGTCTGTTCTGTAACGTCTCACTAGACTAGACATCATGATCCAGTCTGTTCTGTAACGTCTCAGTAGACTAGACATCATGATCCAGTCTGTTCTGTAACGTCTCACTAGACTAGACATCATGATCCAGTCTGTTCTGTAACGTCTCAGTAGACTAGACATCATGATCCAGTCTGTTCTGTAACGTCTCACTAGACTAGACATCATGATCCAGTCTGTTCTGTAACGTCTCACTAGACATCATGATCCAGTCTGTTCTGTAACGTCTCAGTAGACATCATGATCCAGTCTGTTCTGTAACGTCTCACTAGACATCATGATCCAGTCTGTTCTGTAACGTCTCAGTAGACTAGACATCATGATCCAGTCTGTTCTGTAACGTCTCACTAGACATCATGATCCAGTCTGTTCTGTAACGTCTCACTAGACATCATGATCCAGTCTGTTCTGGAACGTCTCACTAGACATCATGATCCAGTCTGTTCTGTAACGTCTCACTAGACTAGACATCATGATCCAGTCTGTTCTGTAACGTCTCAGTAGACCTCATGATCCAGTCTGTTCTGTAACGTCTCACTAGACATCATGATCCAGTCTATTCGGTAACGTCTCACTAGACATCATGATCCAGTCTGTTCGGTAACGTCTCACTAGACATCATGATCCAGTCTGTTCTGTAACGTCTCACTAGACTAGACATCATGATCCAGTCTGTTCTGTAACGTCTCACTAGACTAGACATCATGATCCAGTCTGTTCTGTAACGTCTCAGTAGACATCATGATCCAGTCTGTTCTGTAACGTCTCACTAGACATCATGATCCAGTCTGTTCGGTAACGTCTCACTAGACATCATGATCCAGTCTGTTCTGTAACGTCTCACTAGACTAGACATCATGATCCAGTCTGTTCTGTAACGTCTCAGTAGACTAGACATCATGATCCAGTCTGTTCTGTAACGTCTCAGTAGACTAGACATCATGATCCAGTCTGTTCTGTAACGTCTCACTAGACTAGACATCATGATCCAGTCTGTTCTGTAATGTCCCACTAGACTAGACCATCATGATCCAGTCTGTTCTGTAACGTCTCAGTAGACATCATGATCCAGTCTGTTCTGTAACGTCTCACTAGACATCATGATCCAGTCTGTTCTGTAACGTCTCACTAGACTAGACATCATGATCCAGTCTGTTCTGTAACGTCTCAGTAGACTAGAACATCATGATCCAGTCTGTTCTGTAACGTCTCACTAGACTAGACATCATGATCCAGTCTGTTCTGTAACGTCTCACTAGACATCATGATCCAGTCTGTTCTGTAACGTCTCAGTAGACATCATGATCCAGTCTGTTCTGTAACGTCTCAGTAGACATCATGATCCAGTCTGTTCTGTAACGTCTCAGTAGACATCATGATCCAGTCTGTTCTGTAACGTCTCAGTAGACATCATGATCCAGTCTGTTCTGTAACGTCTCAGTAGACATCATGATCCAGTCTGTTCTGTAACGTCTCACTAGACATCATGATCCAGTCTGTTCGGTAACGTCTCACTAGACATCATGATCCAGTCTGTTCTGTAACGTCTCACTAGACTAGACATCATGATCCAGTCTGTTCTGTAACGTCTCACTAGACTAGACATCATGATCCAGTCTGTTCTGTAACGTCTCAGTAGACATCATGATCCAGTCTGTTCTGTAACGTCTCACTAGACATCATGATCCAGTCTGTTCGGTAACGTCTCACTAGACATCATGATCCAGTCTGTTCTGTAACGTCTCACTAGACTAGACATTATGATCCAGTCTGTTCTGTAACGTCTCAGTAGACTAGACATCATGATCCAGTCTGTTCTGTAACGTCTCAGTAGACTAGACATCATGATCCAGTCTGTTCTGTAACGTCTCACTAGACTAGACATCATGATCCAGTCTGTTCTGTAATGTCCCACTAGACTAGACCATCATGATCCAGTCTGTTCTGTAACGTCTCAGTAGACATCATGATCCAGTCTGTTCTGTAACGTCTCACTAGACATCATGATCCAGTCTGTTCTGTAACGTCTCACTAGACTAGACATCATGATCCAGTCTGTTCTGTAACGTCTCACTAGACATCATGATCCAGTCTGTTCTGTAACGTCTCAGTAGACATCATGATCCAGTCTGTTCTGTAACGTCTCAGTAGACATCATGATCCAGTCTGTTCTGTAACGTCTCAGTAGACATCATGATCCAGTCTGTTCTGTAACGTCTCAGTAGACATCATGATCCAGTCTGTTCTGTAACGTCTCAGTAGACATCATGATCCAGTCTGTTCTGTAACGTCTCACTAGACATCATGATCCAGTCTGTTCTGTAACGTCTCAGTAGACTAGAACATCATGATCCAGTCTGTTCTGTAACGTCTCACTAGACTAGACATCATGATCCAGTCTGTTCTGTAACGTCTCACTAGACTAGACATCATGATCCAGTCTGTTCTGTAACGTCTCAGTAGACTAGACATCATGATCCAGTCTGTTCTGTAACGTCTCAGTAGACTAGACATGATCCAGTCTGTTCTGTAACGTCTCAGTAGACTAGACATCATGATCCAGTCTGTTCTGTAACGTCTCACTAGACATCATGATCCAGTCTGTTCTGTAACGTCTCAGTAGACTAGACATCATGATCCAGTCTGTTCTGTAACGTCTCACTAGACTAGACATCATGATCCAGTCTGTTCTGTAACGTCTCAGTAGACCTCATGATCCAGTCTGTTCTGTAACGTCTCAGTAGACTAGAACATCATGATCCAGTCTGTTCTGTAACGTCTCACTAGACTAGACATCATGATCCAGTCTGTTCTGTAACGTCTCACTAGACATCATGATCCAGTCTGTTCTGTAACGTCTCAGTAGACATCATGATCCAGTCTGTTCTGGAACGTCTCAGTAGACATCATGATCCAGTCTGTTCTGTAACGTCTCAGTAGACATCATGATCCAGTCTGTTCTGTAACGTCTCAGTAGACATCATGATCCAGTCTGTTCTGTAACGTCTCAGTAGACATCATGATCCAGTCTGTTCGGTAACGTCTCACTAGACATCATGATCCAGTCTGTTCGGTAACGTCTCACTAGACATCATGATCCAGTCTGTTCTGTAACGTCTCACTAGACTAGACATCATGATCCAGTCTGTTCTGTAACGTCTCAGTAGACTAGACATCATGATCCAGTCTGTTCTGTAACGTCTCAGTAGACTAGACATCATGATCCAGTCTGTTCTGTAACGTCTCACTAGACTAGACATCATGATCCAGTCTGTTCTGTAATGTCCCACTAGACTAGACCATCATGATCCAGTCTGTTCTGTAACGTCTCAGTAGACATCATGATCCAGTCTGTTCTGTAACGTCTCACTAGACATCATGATCCAGTCTGTTCTGTAACGTCTCACTAGACTAGACATCATGATCCAGTCTGTTCTGTAACGTCTCACTAGACATCATGATCCAGTCTGTTCTGTAACGTCTCAGTAGACATCATGATCCAGTCTGTTCTGTAACGTCTCAGTAGACATCATGATCCAGTCTGTTCTGTAACGTCTCAGTAGACATCATGATCCAGTCTGTTCTGTAACGTCTCAGTAGACATCATGATCCAGTCTGTTCTGTAACGTCTCACTAGACATCATGATCCAGTCTGTTCTGTAACGTCTCAGTAGACTAGAACATCATGATCCAGTCTGTTCTGTAACGTCTCACTAGACTAGACATCATGATCCAGTCTGTTCTGTAACGTCTCACTAGACTAGACATCATGATCCAGTCTGTTCTGTAACGTCTCAGTAGACTAGACATGATCCAGTCTGTTCTGTAACGTCTCAGTAGACTAGACATCATGATCCAGTCTGTTCTGTAACGTCTCACTAGACATCATGATCCAGTCTGTTCTGTAACGTCTCAGTAGACTAGAACATCATGATCCAGTCTGTTCTGTAACGTCTCACTAGACTAGACATCATGATCCAGTCTGTTCTGTAACGTCTCACTAGACTAGACATCATGATCCAGTCTGTTCTGTAACGTCTCAGTAGACTAGACATCATGATCCAGTCTGTTCTGTAACGTCTCAGTAGACTAGACATCATGATCCAGTCTGTTCTGTAACGTCTCAGTAGACTAGACATCATGATCCAGTCTGTTCTGTAACGTCTCACTAGACATCATGATCCAGTCTGTTCTGTAACGTCTCAGTAGACTAGACATCATGATCCAGTCTGTTCTGTAACGTCTCACTAGACTAGACATCATGATCCAGTCTGTTCTGTAACGTCTCAGTAGACCTCATGATCCAGTCTGTTCTGTAACGTCTCACTAGACATCATGATCCAGTCTGTTCGGTAACGTCTCAGTAGACTAGACATCATGATCCAGTCTGTTCTGTAACGTCTCACTAGACTAGACATCATGATCCAGTCTGTTCTGTAACGTCTCACTAGACATCATGATCCAGTCTGTTCTGTAACGTCTCAGTAGACATCATGATCCAGTCTGTTCTGTAACGTCTCACTAGACATCATGATCCAGTCTGTTCTGTAACGTCTCAGTAGACTAGACATCATGATCCAATCTGTTCTGTAACGTCTCACTAGACATCATGATCCAGTCTGTTCTGTAACGTCTCACTAGACATCATGATCCAGTCTGTTCTGGAACGTCTCACTAGACATCATGATCCAGTCTGTTCTTTAACGTCTCACTAGACTAGACATCATGATCCAGTCTGTTCTGTAACGTCTTAGTAGACCTCATGATCCAGTCTGTTCTGTAACGTCTCACTAGACATCATGATCCAGTCTATTCGGTAACGTCTCACTAGACATCATGATCCAGTCTGTTCGGTAACGTCTCACTAGACATCATGATCCAGTCTGTTCTGTAACGTCTCACTAGACTAGACATCATGATCCAGTCTGTTCTGTAACGTCTCAGTAGACTAGACATCATGATCCAGTCTGTTCTGTAACGTCTCAGTAGACATCATGATCCAGTCTGTTCTGTAACGTCTCACTAGACATCATGATCCAGTCTGTTCGGTAACGTCTCACTAGACATCATGATCCAGTCTGTTCTGTAACGTCTCACTAGACTAGACATCATGATCCAGTCTGTTCTGTAACGTCTCACTAGACTAGACATCATGATCCAGTCTGTTCTGTAACGTCTCAGTAGACATCATGATCCAGTCTGTTCTGTAACGTCTCACTAGACATCATGATCCAGTCTGTTCTGTAACGTCTCACTAGACTAGACATCATGATCCAGTCTGTTCTGTAACGTCTCAGTAGACTAGAACATCATGATCCAGTCTGTTCTGTAACGTCTCACTAGACTAGACATCATGATCCAGTCTGTTCTGTAACGTCTCACTAGACATCATGATCCAGTCTGTTCTGTAACGTCTCAGTAGACATCATGATCCAGTCTGTTCTGGAACGTCTCACTAGACATCATGATCCAGTCTGTTCTGTAACGTCTCACTAGACTAGACATCATGATCCAGTCTGTTCTGTAACGTCTCAGTAGACCTCATGATCCAGTCTGTTCTGTAACGTCTCACTAGACAGCATGATCCAGTCTGTTCGGTAACGTCTCAGTAGACATCATGATCCAGTCTGTTCTGTAACGTCTCAGTAGACATCATGATCCAGTCTGTTCTGTAACGTCTCACTAGACATCATGATCCAGTCTGTTCTGTAACGTCTCAGTAGACTAGACATCATGATCCAATCTGTTCTGTAACGTCTCACTAGACATCATGATCCAGTCTGTTCTGTAACGTCTCACTAGACATCATGATCCAGTCTGTTCTGGAACGTCTCACTAGACATCATGATCCAGTCTGTTCTGTAACGTCTCACTAGACTAGACATCATGATCCAGTCTGTTCTGTAACGTCTCACTAGACCTCATGATCCAGTCTGTTCTGTAACGTCTCACTAGACATCATGATCCAGTCTATTCGGTAACGTCTCACTAGACATCATGATCCAGTCTGTTCGGTAACGTCTCACTAGACATCATGATCCAGTCTGTTCGGTAACGTCTCACTAGACATCATGATCCAGTCTGTTCTGTAACGTCTCACTAGACTAGACATCATGATCCAGTCTGTTCTGTAACGTCTCAGTAGACTAGACATCATGATCCAGTCTGTTCTGTAACGTCTCAGTAGACATCATGATCCAGTCTGTTCTGTAACGTCTCACTAGACATCATGATCCAGTCTGTTCGGTAACGTCTCACTAGACATCATGATCCAGTCTGTTCTGTAACGTCTCACTAGACTAGACATCATGATCCAGTCTGTTCTGTAACGTCTCAGTAGACTAGACATCATGATCCAGTCTGTTCTGTAACGTCTCAGTAGACTAGACATCATGATCCAGTCTGTTCTGTAACGTCTCACTAGACTAGACATCATGATCCAGTCTGTTCTGTAATGTCCCACTAGACTAGACCATCATGATCCAGTCTGTTCTGTAACGTCTCAGTAGACATCATGATCCAGTCTGTTCTGTAACGTCTCACTAGACATCATGATCCAGTCTGTTCTGTAACGTCTCACTAGACTAGACATCATGATCCAGTCTGTTCTGTAACGTCTCAGTAGACTAGAACATCATGATCCAGTCTGTTCTGTAACGTCTCACTAGACTAGACATCATGATCCAGTCTGTTCTGTAACGTCTCACTAGACATCATGATCCAGTCTGTTCTGTAACGTCTCAGTAGACATCATGATCCAGTCTGTTCTGTAACGTCTCAGTAGACATCATGATCCAGTCTGTTCTGTAACGTCTCAGTAGACATCATGATCCAGTCTGTTCTGTAACGTCTCACTAGACTAGACCATCATGATCCAGTCTGTTCTGTAACGTCTCAGTAGACATCATGATCCAGTCTGTTCTGTAACGTCTCACTAGACATCATGATCCAGTCTGTTCTGTAACGTCTCAGTAGACTAGAACATCATGATCCAGTCTGTTCTGTAACGTCTCACTAGACTAGACATCATGATCCAGTCTGTTCTGTAACGTCTCACTAGACTAGACATCATGATCCAGTCTGTTCTGTAACGTCTCAGTAGACTAGACATCATGATCCAGTCTGTTCTGTAACGTCTCAGTAGACTAGACATGATCCAGTCTGTTCTGTAACGTCTCAGTAGACTAGACATCATGATCCAGTCTGTTCTGTAACGTCTCACTAGACATCATGATCCAGTCTGTTCTGTAACGTCTCAGTAGACTAGACATCATGATCCAGTCTGTTCTGTAACGTCTCACTAGACTAGACATCATGATCCAGTCTGTTCTGTAACGTCTCACTAGACTAGACATCATGATCCAGTCTGTTCTGTAACGTCTCACTAGACATCATGATCCAGTCTGTTCGGTAACGTCTCAGTAGACTAGACATCATGATCCAGTCTGTTCTGTAACGTCTCACTAGACTAGACATCATGATCCAGTCTGTTCTGTAACGTCTCACTAGACATCATGATCCAGTCTGTTCTGTAACGTCTCAGTAGACATCATGATCCAGTCTGTTCTGTAACGTCTCACTAGACATCATGATCCAGTCTGTTCTTTAACGTCTCACTAGACTAGACATCATGATCCAGTCTGTTCTGTAACGTCTTAGTAGACCTCATGATCCAGTCTGTTCTGTAACGTCTCACTAGACATCATGATCCAGTCTATTCGGTAACGTCTCACTAGACATCATGATCCAGTCTGTTCGGTAACGTCTCACTAGACATCATGATCCAGTCTGTTCTGTAACGTCTCACTAGACTAGACATCATGATCCAGTCTGTTCTGTAACGTCTCAGTAGACTAGACATCATGATCCAGTCTGTTCTGTAACGTCTCAGTAGACATCATGATCCAGTCTGTTCTGTAACGTCTCACTAGACATCATGATCCAGTCTGTTCGGTAACGTCTCACTAGACATCATGATCCAGTCTGTTCTGTAACGTCTCACTAGACTAGACATCATGATCCAGTCTGTTCTGTAACGTCTCACTAGACTAGACATCATGATCCAGTCTGTTCTGTAACGTCTCAGTAGACTAGACATCATGATCCAGTCTGTTCTGTAACGTCTCACTAGACTAGACATCATGATCCAGTCTGTTCTGTAATGTCCCACTAGACTAGACCATCATGATCCAGTCTGTTCTGTAACGTCTCAGTAGACATCATGATCCAGTCTGTTCTGTAACGTCTCACTAGACATCATGATCCAGTCTGTTCTGTAACGTCTCACTAGACTAGACATCATGATCCAGTCTGTTCTGTAACGTCTCAGTAGACTAGAACATCATGATCCAGTCTGTTCTGTAACGTCTCACTAGACTAGACATCATGATCCAGTCTGTTCTGTAACGTCTCACTAGACATCATGATCCAGTCTGTTCTGTAACGTCTCAGTAGACATCATGATCCAGTCTGTTCTGGAACGTCTCACTAGACATCATGATCCAGTCTGTTCTGTAACGTCTCACTAGACTAGACATCATGATCCAGTCTGTTCTGTAACGTCTTAGTAGACCTCATGATCCAGTCTGTTCTGTAACGTCTCACTAGACATCATGATCCAGTCTGTTCGGTAACGTCTCAGTAGACATCATGATCCAGTCTGTTCTGTAACGTCTCAGTAGACATCATGATCCAGTCTGTTCTGTAACGTCTCACTAGACATCATGATCCAGTCTGTTCTGTAACGTCTCAGTAGACTAGACATCATGATCCAGTCTGTTCTGTAACGTCTCACTAGACATCATGATCCAGTCTGTTCTGTAACGTCTCACTAGACATCATGATCCAGTCTGTTCTGGAACGTCTCACTAGACATCATGATCCAGTCTGTTCTGTAACGTCTCACTAGACTAGACATCATGATCCAGTCTGTTCTGTAACGTCTTAGTAGACCTCATGATCCAGTCTGTTCTGTAACGTCTCACTAGACATCATGATCCAGTCTATTCGGTAACGTCTCACTAGACATCATGATCCAGTCTGTTCGGTAACGTCTCACTAGACATCATGATCCAGTCTGTTCTGTAACGTCTCACTAGACTAGACATCATGATCCAGTCTGTTCTGTAACGTCTCAGTAGACTAGACATCATGATCCAGTCTGTTCTGTAACGTCTCAGTAGACATCATGATCCAGTCTGTTCTGTAACGTCTCACTAGACATCATGATCCAGTCTGTTCGGTAACGTCTCACTAGACATCATGATCCAGTCTGTTCTGTAACGTCTCACTAGACTAGACATCATGATCCAGTCTGTTCTGTAACGTCTCAGTAGACTAGACATCATGATCCAGTCTGTTCTGTAACGTCTCAGTAGACTAGACATCATGATCCAGTCTGTTCTGTAACGTCTCACTAGACTAGACATCATGATCCAGTCTGTTCTGTAATGTCCCACTAGACTAGACCATCATGATCCAGTCTGTTCTGTAACGTCTCAGTAGACATCATGATCCAGTCTGTTCTGTAACGTCTCACTAGACATCATGATCCAGTCTGTTCTGTAACGTCTCACTAGACTAGACATCATGATCCAGTCTGTTCTGTAACGTCTCAGTAGACTAGACATCATGATCCAGTCTGTTCTGTAACGTCTCACTAGACTAGACATCATGATCCAGTCTGTTCTGTAACGTCTCACTAGACATCATGATCCAGTCTGTTCTGTAACGTCTCAGTAGACATCATGATCCAGTCTGTTCTGTAACGTCTCAGTAGACATCATGATCCAGTCTGTTCTGTAACGTCTCAGTAGACATCATGATCCAGTCTGTTCTGTAACGTCTCACTAGACTAGACCATCATGATCCAGTCTGTTCTGTAACGTCTCAGTAGACATCATGATCCAGTCTGTTCTGTAACGTCTCACTAGACATCATGATCCAGTCTGTTCTGTAACGTCTCACTAGACATCATGATCCAGTCTGTTCTGTAACGTCTCACTAGACTAGACATCATGATCCAGTCTGTTCTGTAACGTCTCACTAGACTAGACATCATGATCCAGTCTGTTCTGTAACGTCTCAGTAGACTAGACATCATGATCCAGTCTGTTCTGTAACGTCTCAGTAGACTAGACATGATCCAGTCTGTTCTGTAACGTCTCAGTAGACTAGACATCATGATCCAGTCTGTTCTGTAACGTCTCACTAGACATCATGATCCAGTCTGTTCTGTAACGTCTCAGTAGACTAGACATCATGATCCAGTCTGTTCTGTAACGTCTCACTAGACTAGACATCATGATCCAGTCTGTTCTGTAACGTCTCAGTAGACATCATGATCCAGTCTGTTCTGTAACGTCTCACTAGACATCATGATCCAGTCTGTTCTGTAACGTCTCACTAGACATCATGATCCAGTCTGTTCTGTAACGTCTCACTAGACTAGACATCATGATCCAGTCTGTTCTGTAACGTCTTAGTAGACATCATGATCCAGTCTGTTCTGTAACGTCTCACTAGACATCATGATCCAGTCTGTTCGGTAACGTCTCACTAGACATCATGATCCAGTCTGTTCGGTAACGTCTCACTAGACATCATGATCCAGTCTGTTCGGTAACGTCTCACTAGACATCATGATCCAGTCTGTTCTGTAACGTCTCACTAGACTAGACATCATGATCCAGTCTGTTCTGTAACGTCTCAGTAGACTAGACATCATGATCCAGTCTGTTCTGTAACGTCTCAGTAGACTAGACATCATGATCCAGTCTGTTCTGTAACGTCTGACTAGACTAGACATCATCATCCAGTCTGTTCTGTAACGTCTCACTAGACTAGACCATCATGATCCAGTCTGTTCTGTAACGTCTCACTAGACATCATGATCCAGTCTGTTCTGTAACGTCTCACTAGACATCATGATCCAGTCTGTTCTGTAACGTCTCACTAGACTAGAACATCATGATCCAGTCTGTTCTGTAACGTCTCACTAGACTAGACATCATGATCCAGTCTGTTCTGTAACGTCTCACTAGACTAGACATCATGATCCAGTCTGTTCTGTAACGTCTCACTAGACATCATGATCCAGTCTGTTCTGTAACGTCTCAGTTGACATCATGATCCAGTCTGTTCTGTAACGTCTCAGTAGACATCATGATCCAGTCTGTTCTGGAACGTCTCACTAGACATCATGATCCAGTCTGTTCTGTAACGTCTCACTAGACTAGACATCATGATCCAGTCTGTTCTGTAACGTCTTAGTAGACCTCATGATCCAGTCTGTTCTGTAACGTCTCACTAGACATCATGATCCAGTCTATTCGGTAACGTCTCACTAGACATCATGATCCAGTCTGTTCGGTAACGTCTCACTAGACATCATGATCCAGTCTGTTCTGTAACGTCTCACTAGACTAGACATCATGATCCAGTCTGTTCTGTAACGTCTCAGTAGACTAGACATCATGATCCAGTCTGTTCTGTAACGTCTCAGTAGACATCATGATCCAGTCTGTTCTGTAACGTCTCACTAGACATCATGATCCAGTCTGTTCGGTAACGTCTCACTAGACATCATGATCCAGTCTGTTCTGTAACGTCTCACTAGACTAGACATCATGATCCAGTCTGTTCTGTAACGTCTCAGTAGACTAGACATCATGATCCAGTCTGTTCTGTAACGTCTCAGTAGACTAGACATCATGATCCAGTCTGTTCTGTAACGTCTCACTAGACTAGACATCATGATCCAGTCTGTTCTGTAATGTCCCACTAGACTAGACCATCATGATCCAGTCTGTTCTGTAACGTCTCAGTAGACATCATGATCCAGTCTGTTCTGTAACGTCTCACTAGACATCATGATCCAGTCTGTTCTGTAACGTCTCACTAGACTAGACATCATGATCCAGTCTGTTCTGTAACGTCTTAGTAGACCTCATGATCCAGTCTGTTCTGTAACGTCTCACTAGACATCATGATCCAGTCTATTCGGTAACGTCTCACTAGACATCATGATCCAGTCTGTTCGGTAACGTCTCACTAGACATCATGATCCAGTCTGTTCTGTAACGTCTCACTAGACTAGACATCATGATCCAGTCTGTTCTGTAACGTCTCAGTAGACTAGACATCATGATCCAGTCTGTTCTGTAACGTCTCAGTAGACATCATGATCCAGTCTGTTCTGTAACGTCTCACTAGACATCATGATCCAGTCTGTTCGGTAACGTCTCACTAGACATCATGATCCAGTCTGTTCTGTAACGTCTCACTAGACTAGACATCATGATCCAGTCTGTTCTGTAACGTCTCAGTAGACTAGACATCATGATCCAGTCTGTTCTGTAACGTCTCAGTAGACTAGACATCATGATCCAGTCTGTTCTGTAACGTCTCACTAGACTAGACATCATGATCCAGTCTGTTCTGTAATGTCCCACTAGACTAGACCATCATGATCCAGTCTGTTCTGTAACGTCTCAGTAGACATCATGATCCAGTCTGTTCTGTAACGTCTCACTAGACATCATGATCCAGTCTGTTCTGTAACGTCTCACTAGACTAGACATCATGATCCAGTCTGTTCTGTAACGTCTCAGTAGACTAGAACATCATGATCCAGTCTGTTCTGTAACGTCTCACTAGACTAGACATCATGATCCAGTCTGTTCTGTAACGTCTCAGTAGACATCATGATCCAGTCTGTTCTGTAACGTCTCAGTAGACATCATGATCCAGTCTGTTCTGTAACGTCTCAGTAGACATCATGATCCAGTCTGTTCTGTAACGTCTCAGTAGACATCATGATCCAGTCTGTTCTGTAACGTCTCACTAGACTAGACCATCATGATCCAGTCTGTTCTGTAACGTCTCAGTAGACATCATGATCCAGTCTGTTCTGTAACGTCTCACTAGACATCATGATCCAGTCTGTTCTGTAACGTCTCAGTAGACTAGAACATCATGATCCAGTCTGTTCTGTAACGTCTCACTAGACTAGACATCATGATCCAGTCTGTTCTGTAACGTCTCACTAGACTAGACATCATGATCCAGTCTGTTCTGTAACGTCTCAGTAGACTAGACATCATGATCCAGTCTGTTCTGTAACGTCTCAGTAGACTAGACATGATCCAGTCTGTTCTGTAACGTCTCAGTAGACTAGACATCATGATCCAGTCTGTTCTGTAACGTCTCACTAGACATCATGATCCAGTCTGTTCTGTAACGTCTCAGTAGACTAGACATCATGATCCAGTCTGTTCTGTAACGTCTCACTAGACTAGACATCATGATCCAGTCTGTTCTGTAACGTCTCAGTAGACATCATGATCCAGTCTGTTCTGTAACGTCTCACTAGACATCATGATCCAGTCTGTTCTGTAACGTCTCACTAGACATCATGATCCAGTCTGTTCTGTAACGTCTCACTAGACTAGACATCATGATCCAGTCTGTTCTGTAACGTCTTAGTAGACATCATGATCCAGTCTGTTCTGTAACGTCTCACTAGACATCATGATCCAGTCTGTTCGGTAACGTCTCACTAGACATCATGATCCAGTCTGTTCGGTAACGTCTCACTAGACATCATGATCCAGTCTGTTCTGTAACGTCTCACTAGACATCATGATCCAGTCTGTTCTGTAACGTCTCACTAGACTAGACATCATGATCCAGTCTGTTCTGTAACGTCTCAGTAGACTAGACATCATGATCCAGTCTGTTCTGTAACGTCTCAGTAGACTAGACATCATGATCCAGTCTGTTCTGTAACGTCTCACTAGACTAGACATCATGATCCAGTCTGTTCTGTAACGTCTCACTAGACTAGACCATCATGATCCAGTCTGTTCTGTAACGTCTCACTAGACATCATGATCCAGTCTGTTCTGTAACGTCTCACTAGACTAGACATCATGATCCAGTCTGTTCTGTAACGTCTCAGTAGACTAGACATCATGATCCAGTCTGTTCTGTAACGTCTCACTAGACTAGACATCATGATCCAGTCTGTTCTGTAACGTCTCACTAGACATCATGATCCAGTCTGTTCTGTAACGTCTCAGTAGACATCATGATCCAGTCTGTTCTGTAACGTCTCAGTAGACATCATGATCCAGTCTGTTCTGTAACGTCTCAGTAGACATCATGATCCAGTCTGTTCTGTAACGTCTCACTAGACTAGACCATCATGATCCAGTCTGTTCTGTAACGTCTCAGTAGACATCATGATCCAGTCTGTTCTGTAACGTCTCACTAGACATCATGATCCAGTCTGTTCTGTAACGTCTCAGTAGACTAGAACATCATGATCCAGTCTGTTCTGTAACGTCTCACTAGACTAGACATCATGATCCAGTCTGTTCTGTAACGTCTCAGTAGACTAGACATCATGATCCAGTCTGTTCTGTAACGTCTCAGTAGACTAGACATCATGATCCAGTCTGTTCTGTAACGTCTCAGTAGACTAGACATCATGATCCAGTCTGTTCTGTAACGTCTCACTAGACATCATGATCCAGTCTGTTCTGTAACGTCTCAGTAGACTAGACATCATGATCCAGTCTGTTCTGTAACGTCTCACTAGACTAGACATCATGATCCAGTCTGTTCTGTAACGTCTCACTAGACATCATGATCCAGTCTGTTCTGTAACGTCTCAGTAGACTAGACATCATGATCCAGTCTGTTCTGTAACGTCTCAGTAGACATCATGATCCAGTCTGTTCTGTAACGTCTCAGTAGACTAGACATCATGATCCAGTCTGTTCTGTAACGTCTCAGTAGACTAGACATCATGATCCAGTCTGTTCTGTAACGTCTCAGTAGACTAGACATCATGATCCAGTCTGTTCTGTAACGTCTCAGTAGACTAGACATCATGATCCAGTCTGTTCTGTAACGTCTCAGTGGACATCATGATCCAGTCTGTTCTGTAACGTCTCAGTGGACATCATGATCCAGTCTGTTCTGTAACGTCTCAGTAGACATCATGATCCAGTCTGTTCTGTAACGTCTCAGTAGACATCATGATCCAGTCTGTTCTGTAACGTCTCACTAGACATGATCCAGTCTGTTCTGTAACGTCTCACTAGACATCATGATCCAGTCTGTTCTGTAACGTCTCAGTAGACTAGACATCATGATCCAGTCTGTTCTGTAACGTCTCAGTAGACTAGACATCATGATCCAGTCTGTTCTGTAACGTCTCACTAGACATCATGATCCAGTCTGTTCTGTAACGTCTCACTAGACATCATGATCCAGTCTGTTCTGTAACGTCTCACTAGACATCATGATCCAGTCTGTTCTGTAACGCCCCACTAGACATCATGATCCAGTCTGTTCTGTAACGCCCCTCTAGACATCATGATCCAGTCTGTTCTGTAACGTCTCAGTAGACATCATGATCCAGTCTGTTCTGTAACGTCTCACTAGACATCATGATCCAGTCTGTTCTGTAACGTCTCACTAGACTAGACATCATGATCCAGTCTGTTCTGTAACGTCTCACTAGACATCATGATCCAGTCTGTTCTGTAACGTCTCACTAGACATCATGATCCAGTCTGTTCTGTAACGTCTCACTAGACATCATGATCCAGTCTGTTCTGTAACGTCTCAGTAGACATCATGATCCAGTCTGTTCTGTAACGTCTCACTAGACATCATGATCCAGTCTGTTCTGTAACGTCTCACTAGACATCATGATCCAGTCTGTTCTGTAACGTCTCACTAGACATCATGATCCAGTCTGTTCTGTAACGTCTCACTAGACATCATGATCCAGTCTGTTCTGTAACGTCTCAGTAGACATCATGATCCAGTCTGTTCTGTAACGTCTCACTAGACATCATGATCCAGTCTGTTCTGTAACGTCTCACTAGACATCATGATCCAGTCTGTTCTGTAACGTCTCACTAGACATCATGATCCAGTCTGTTCTGTAACGTCTCAGTAGACTAGACATCATGATCCAGTCTGTTCTGTAACGTCTCACTAGACTAGACATCATGATCCAGTCTGTTCTGTAACGTCTCACTAGACATCATGATCCAGTCTGTTCTGTAACGTCTCAGTAGACTAGACATCATGATCCAGTCTGTTCTGTAACGTCTCACTAGACTAGACATCATGATCCAGTCTGTTCTGTAACGTCTCAGTAGACATCATGATCCAGTCTGTTCTGTAACGTCTCAGTAGACATCATGATCCAGTCTGTTCTGTAACGTCTCACTAGACATCATGATCCAGTCTGTTCTGTAACGTCTCACTAGACATCATGATCCAGTCTGTTCTGTAACGTCTCACTAGACATCATGATCCAGTCTGTTCTGTAACGTCTCACTAGACATCATGATCCAGTCTGTTCTGTAACGTCTCACTAGACTAGACATCATGATCCAGTCTGTTCTGTAACGTCTCACTAGACATCGTGATCCAGTCTGTTCTGTAACGTCTCACTAGACTAGACATCGTGATCCAGTCTGTTCTGTAACGTCTCACTAGACTAGACATCGTGATCCAGTCTGTTCTGTAACGTCTCAGTAGACTAGACCATCATGATCCAGTCTGTTCTGTAACGTCTCACTAGACATCATGATCCAGTCTGTTCTGTAACATCTCAGTAGACTAGACCATCATGATCCAGTCTGTTCTGTAACGTCTCAGTAGACTAGACATCATGATCCAGTCTGTTCTGTAACGTCTCAGTAGACATCATGATCCAGTCTGTTCTGTAACGTCTCAGTAGACATCATGATCCAGTCTGTTCTGTAACGTCTCACTAGACATCATGATCCAGTCTGTTCTGTAACGTCTCAGTAGACATCATGATCCAGTCTGTTCTGTAACGTCTCACTAGACATCATGATCCAGTCTGTTCTGTAACGTCTCAGTAGACATCATGATCCAGTCTGTTCTGTAACGTCTCACTAGACATCATGATCCAGTCTGTTCTGTAACGTCTCACTAGACATCATGATCCAGTCTGTTCTGTAACGTCTCACTAGACATCATGATCCAGTCTGTTCTGTAACGTCTCAGTAGACTAGACATCATGATCCAGTCTGTTCTGTAACGTCTCACTAGAACATCATGATCCAGTCTGTTCTGTAACGTCTCAGTAGACTAGACATCATGATCCAGTCTGTTCTGTAACGTCTCACTAGACATCATGATCCAGTCTGTTCTGTAACGTCTCACTAGACATCATGATCCAGTCTGTTCTGTAACGTCTCACTAGACTAGACATCATGATCCAGTCTGTTCTGTAACGTCTCACTAGAACATCATGATCCAGTCTGTTCTGTAACGTCTCAGTAGACCATCATGATCCAGTCTGTTCTGTAACGTCTCAGTAGACCATCATGATCCAGTCTGTTCTGTAACGTCTCAGTAGACATCATGATCCAGTCTGTTCTGTAACGTCTCAGTAGACTAGACATCATGATCCAGTCTGTTCTGTAACGTCTCAGTAGACTAGACATCATGATCCAGTCTGTTCTGTAACGTCTCACTAGACATCATGATCCAGTCTGTTCTGTAACGTCTCACTAGAACATCATGATCCAGTCTGTTCTGTAACGTCTCACTAGACTAGACATCATGATCCAGTCTGTTCTGTAACGTCTCAGTAGACATCATGATCCAGTCTGTTCTGTAACGTCTCACTAGACATCATGATCCAGTCTGTTCTGTAACGTCTCAGTAGACATCATGATCCAGTCTGTTCTGTAACGTCTCAGTAGACTAGACATCATGATCCAGTCTGTTCTGTAACGTCTCAGTAGACATCATGATCCAGTCTGTTCTGTAACGTCTCAGTAGACTAGACATCATGATCCAGTCTGTTCTGTAACGTCTCAGCAGACATCATGATCCAGTCTGTTCTGTAACGTCTCACTAGACTAGACATCATGATCCAGTCTGTTCTGTAACGTCTGACTAGACATCATGATCCAGTCTGTTCTGTAACGTCTCACTAGACATCATGATCCAGTCTGTTCTGTAACGTCTCACTAGACATCATGATCCAGTCTGTTCTGTAACGTCTCACTAGACATCATGATCCAGTCTGTTCTGTAACGTCTCAGTGGACATCATGATCCAGTCTGTTCTGTAACGTCTCACTAGACATCATGATCCAGTCTGTTCTGTAACGTCTCAGTAGACTAGACATCATGATCCAGTCTGTTCTGTAACGTCTCAGTAGACATCATGATCCAGTCTGTTCTGTAACGTCTCAGTGGACATCATGATCCAGTCTGTTCTGTAACGTCTCACTAGACATCATGATCCAGTCTGTTCTGTAACGTCTCACTAGACATCATGATCCAGTCTGTTCTGTAACGTCTCACTAGACATCATGATCCAGTCTGTTCTGTAACGTCTCAGTAGACTAGACATCATGATCCAGTCTGTTCTGTAACGTCTCACTAGACTAGACATCATGATCCAGTCTGTTCTGTAACGTCTCACTAGACATCATGATCCAGTCTGTTCTGTAACGTCTCAGTAGACTAGACATCATGATCCAGTCTGTTCTGTAACGTCTCACTAGACTAGACATCATGATCCAGTCTGTTCTGTAACGTCTCAGTAGACATCATGATCCAGTCTGTTCTGTAACGTCTCAGTAGACATCATGATCCAGTCTGTTCTGTAACGTCTCACTAGACATCATGATCCAGTCTGTTCTGTAACGTCTCACTAGACATCATGATCCAGTCTGTTCTGTAACGTCTCACTAGACATCATGATCCAGTCTGTTCTGTAACGTCTCACTAGACATCATGATCCAGTCTGTTCTGTAACGTCTCACTAGACATCATGATCCAGTCTGTTCTGTAACGTCTCACTAGACTAGACATCATGATCCAGTCTGTTCTGTAACGTCTCACTAGACTAGACATCATGATCCAGTCTGTTCTGTAACGTCTCAGTAGACTAGACATCATGATCCAGTCTGTTCTGTAACGTCTCAGTAGACATCATGATCCAGTCTGTTCTGTAACGTCTCAGTAGACATCATGATCCAGTCTGTTCTGTAACGTCTCAGTAGACTAGACATCATGATCCAGTCTGTTCTGTAACGTCTCACTAGACTAGACATCATGATCCAGTCTGTTCTGTAACGTCTCACTAGACTAGACATCATGATCCAGTCTGTTCTGTAACGTCTCAGTAGACTAGACATCATGATCCAGTCTGTTCTGTAACGTCTCACTAGACATCATGATCCAGTCTGTTCTGTAACGTCTCAGTAGACTAGACATCATGATCCAGTCTGTTCTGTAACGTCTCAGTAGACTAGACATCATGATCCAGTCTGTTCTGTAACGTCTCAGTGGACATCATGATCCAGTCTGTTCTGTAACGTCTCAGTGGACATCATGATCCAGTCTGTTCTGTAACGTCTCAGTGGACATCATGATCCAGTCTGTTCTGTAACGTCTCAGTAGACTAGACATCATGATCCAGTCTGTTCTGTAACGTCTCAGTAGACTAGACATCATGATCCAGTCTGTTCTGTAACGTCTCAGTAGACTAGACATCATGATCCAGTCTGTTCTGTAACGTCTCAGTAGACTAGACATCATGATCCAGTCTGTTCTGTAACGTCTCAGTAGACTAGACATCATGATCCAGTCTGTTCTGTAACGTCTCACTAGACATCATGATCCAGTCTGTTCTGTAACGTCTCACTAGACATCATGATCCAGTCTGTTCTGTAACGTCTCACTAGACATCAGGATCCAGTCTGTTCTGTAACGTCGGGGGGGGGGGGGGGGGTAGCCATGGTGTGTGCGTTACCACTGGGGGGGGGGGGGGTGTAGCCATGGTGTGTGCCTTACCACTGGGGGGGGGGGGGTAGCTATGGTGTGTGCCTTACCACTGGGGGGGGGTAGCTATCGTGTGTGCCTTATCAATGGGGGGGAGGGGTGTAGCCACGGTGTGTGCCTTACCACTGGGGGGGTGGGGGTAGCCATGGTGTGTGCCTTACCACTGGGGGGGGTAGCCATGGTGTGTGCCCTACCACTGGGGGGGGTAGCCATGGTGTGTGCCTTACCACTGGGGGGGGGGGGGGGTGTAGCCATGGTGTATGCCTTACCACTGGGGGGGGGGGGGGGGGGGTAGCCATGGTGTGTGTCTTACCACTGGGGGGGTTGGGTAGCCACGGTGTGTGTCTTACCACTGGGGGGGGGGGGGGTAGCCATGGTGTGTGCCTTACCACTGGGGGGGGGGGGTAGCCATGGTGTGTGCCTTACCACTGGGGGGGGGGGGGGGGGTGTAGCCATGGTGTGTGTCTTACCACTGGGGGGGGTAGCCATGGTGTGTGTCTTACCACTGGGGGGGGGGTAGCCATGGTGTGTGTCTTACCACTGGGGGGGGGGTAGCCATGGTGTGTGTCTTACCACTGGGGGGGGGGTAGCCATGGTGTGTGCCTTACCACTGGGGGGGGGGGTAGCCATGGTGTGTGCCTTACCACTGGGGGGGGGGGGGGGTGTAGCCATGGTGTATGCCTTACCACTGGGGGGGTGTAGCCATGGTGTGTGTCTTACCACTGGGGGGGGGGGGTAGCCATGGTGTGTGCCTTACCACTGGGGGGGGGGGGGGTGTAGCCATGGTGTGTGCCTTACCACTGGGGGGGGGGTAGCCATGGTGTGTGTCTTACCACTGGGGGGGGGTAGCCAAGGTGTGTGCCTTACCACTGGGGGGGGGGGGGGGGTGTAGCCATGGTGTGTGTCTTACCACTGGGGGGGTAGCCATGGTGTGTGCCTTGTTTGCATCAATGATTAGTTGTCACCAGATTGCAAATAACATATTTGAGTCGGAGATAATTGACTTTGTTTTAGTTAACCAGAATGAAAAATTATTGTTCCTTTTTAGTTGTAGTTGTTTCTGGGTCTAATTAGTCGGTTACAGTCTCTTCAATTGCCACTGAAATATAGGTGTTTTGAAGGACATTTTAGTCACTGTAGTTGATGAAATGAACACTGGTGTGAATCGCACATGAGCTGGTGTGTGTGTGTGTGTGTGTGTGTGTGTGTGTGTGTGTGTGTGTGAGAGCGTGTGAGCGAGCTCTTTCCGGTAAGTAAGTGACTCACCGCTGACTGAAAAGTGTTCCCCAACTGTGTCTGTGAAAGTACGTCTCACTGCATCTCAACTTGAGATGACTCTCATATGGGCCTGTATTCATGTCTCTCACTCACGGAGGAAATACCCTGGGCAACAATATGGAGGTAGAATAGGGCTTGTGTGTTACTGAGCAACAATATGGAGGTAGAATAGGGTTTGTGTGTTACTGAGCAACAATATGGAGGTAGAATAGGGCTTGTGTGTTACTGAGCAACAATATGGAGGTAGAATAGGGCTTGTGTTACTGAGCAACAATATGGAGGTAGAATAGGGCTTGTGTTACAGAGCAACAACAAGGGGGTAGAATAGGGCTTGTGTTACTGAGCAACAATATGGAGGTAGAATAGGGCTTGTGTGTTACTGAGCAACAATATGGAGGTAGAATAGGGCTTGTGTGTTACTGAGCAACAATATGGAGGTAGAATAGGGCTTGTGTGTTACTGAGCAACAATATGGAGGTAGAATAGGGCTTGTGTGTTACTGAGCAACAATATGGAGGTAGAATAGGGCTTGTGTTACTGAGCAACAATATGGAGGTAGAATAGGGCTTGTGTTACAGAGCAACAACAAGGGGGTAGAATAGGGCTTGTGTTACTGAGCAACAATATGGAGGTAGAATAGGGCTTGTGTGTTACTGAGCAACAATATGGAGGTAGAATAGGGCTTGTGTGTTACTGAGCAACAATATGGAGGTAGAATAGGGCTTGTGTGTTACTGAGCAACAATATGGAGGTAGAATAGGGCTTGTGTGTTACTGAGCAACAATATGGAGGTAGAATGGGGCTTGTGTGTTACTGAGCAACAATATGGACTGTTAATCAGAGGGTCTGCTGCATCTCTGATTCATGATGGAGTTATAGGTGGTATCTGAAACTAACCTTGGTTTATCTCTCCTCCTCCCTCTCACCCTCCTCCTCCTCCCGCTCACCCTCCTCCTCCTCCCGCTCACCCTCCTCTTCCTCGCTCTCACCCTCTTCCTCCTCGCTCTCACCCTCTTCCTCCTCGCTCTCACCCTCTTCCTCCTCGCTCTCACCCTCTTCCTCCTCGCTCTCACCCTCTTCCTCCTCGCTCTCACCCTCTTCCTCCTCGCTCTCACCCTCTTCCTCCTCGCTCTCACCCTCTTCCTCCTCGCTCTCACCCTCTTCCTCCTCGCTCTCACCCTCTTCCTCCTCGCTCTCACCCTCTTCCTCCTCGCTCTCACCCTCTTCCTCCTCGCTCTCACCCTCTTCCTCCTCGCTCTCACCCTCTTCCTCCTCGCTCTCACCCTCTTCCTCCTCGCTCTCACCCTCTTCCTCCTCGCTCTCACCCTCTTCCTCCTCGCTCTCACCCTCCTCCTCCTCGTTCTCCTCCTCGCTCTCCTCCTCGCTCTCCTCCTCGCTCTCCCCCTCATCCTCGCTCTCCCCCTCATCCTCGCTCTCCCCCTCATCCTCGCTCTCCCCCTCATCCTCGCTCTCCCCCTCATCCTCGCTCTCCCCCTCATCCTCGCTCTCCCCCTCATCCTCGCTCTCCCCCTCATCCTCGCTCTCCCCCTCACCCTCCTCCTCGCTCTCCCCCTCTCCTCTCCATTTTCTTCCCATCCCTTCCAACAGAATGAGGACAGCCCCAGTCCAAAGCGTCAGAGACTATCTGGCCAATCAGTGCTGGATCTCTCCACGGTGGCCCCACCCTCCAACCCCTCTCCACCAATGAGGCCGTGGGAGCTGCCCCACAGTCGCAGACCTCCCCCTAACCCCCACCCCCACTACCACCAGGAGCGCTGCCATACACCTGTCAGACACAGACACAGGTAAGACTGTTACCGCACCTGGTACTGTGCTTTTCAGCTTGGTTACTTTGTTTGTTTGTTAGTCAGCTAGCTAGCTAGTCAGTTAGCTAGCTAGCTAGTCAGTTAGCTAGCTAGCTAGTCAGTAAGCTAGCTAGCTAGTCAGTAAGCTAGCTAGCTAGTCAGTTAGCTAGCTAGCTAGTCAGTTAGCTAGCTAGTCAGTTAGCTAGCTAGCTAGTCAGTTAGCTAGCTAGTCAGTTAGCTAGCTAGTCAGTCAGCTAGCGAGCTAGTCAGCTAGCGAGCTAGTCAGCTAGCGAGCTAGTCAGCTAGCGAGCTAGTCTGTTAGCGAGCTAGTCTGTTAGCGAGCTAGTCTGTTAGCGAGCAAGTGAGTCAGTTTGGAATGCTGAGCTCTGTTTGCTCAGTAGTCAATATGGACCAGTAAGAGCTAACGATGATGATGATGATGATGATGATATTGTGTTGATGGATAATACGTATCAGAATGATGAAGACTTAACTCTCCCCCCTCCTTTCCTCCAGTCCTCCAGCACGTCGCCAGCGTGGCCGTCTCTCCCGTACCCCCCGTCACCACCCTCCTCCTCCTCCTCCCCACCACCCCTCCCCTCCTCCCCCCTCCATCCGACTGGACCCCCAGGACCAAAGCTACCGCCACCACTACCCTCACCCCCACCAGAGCTACCCTCACCCCCCTCCTCCCCCCTACGGCCAGCCCCCAGCCCCTGCCGGAGGGGGCGTGGAGGAACCTCGAGCGTTCCACCCCCCCGCCCTGTCTCCACGGTTACTGCACCCTGCTGTCCATCATTCTCATCAAGCGGCTCACCACCACACACAGCAGCAAGGAACCATGGTCATGGACCTACATGAACAGGTTAGACTGGGAGAGGGAGGGGACCTATATTAACAGGTTAGACTGGGAGAGAGAGGGAGGAGGGGACCTATATTAACAGGTTAGATTGGGAGAGAGAGAGAGGAGGGGACCTATATTAACAGGTTAGACTGGGAGAGAGAGGGAGGAGGGGACCTATATTAACAGGTTAGACTGGGAGAGGGAGGGAGGAGGGGACATATATTAACAGGTTAGATTGGGAGAGAGAGAGAGGAGGGGACCTATATTAACAGGTTAGACTGGGAGAGAGAGGGAGGAGGGGACATATATTAACAGGTTAGACTGGGAGAGAGAGGGAGGAGGGGACATATATTAACAGGTTAGATTGGGAGAGAGAGAGAGGAGGGGACCTATATTAACAGGTTAGACTGGGAGAGAGAGGGAGGAGGGGACCTATATTAACAGGTTAGACTGGGAGAGGGAGGGAGGAGGGGACATATATTAACAGGTTAGACTGGGAGAGGGAGGGGACCTATATTAACAGGTTAGACTGGGAGAGGGAGGGGACCTATATTAACAGGTTAGACTGGGAGAGGGAGGGGACCTATATTAACAGGTTAGACTGGGAGAGAGAGAGAGGAGGGGACATATATTAACAGGTTAGACTGGGAGAGGGAGGGGACCTATATTAACAGGTTAGACTGGGAGAGAGAGGGAGGAGGGGACCTATATTAACAGGTTAGACTGGGAGAGAGAGGGAGGAGGGGACCTATATTAACAGGTTAGACTGGGAGAGAGAGGGAGGAGGGGACCTATATTAACAGGTTAGACTGGGAGAGAGAGGGGACCTATATTAACAGGTTAGACTGGGAGAGAGAGGGAGGAGGGGACCTATATTAACAGGTTAGACTGGGAGAGAGAGGGGACCTATATTAACAGGTTAGACTGGGAGAGGGAGGGGACCTATATTAACAGGTTAGACTGGGAGAGAGAGGGAGGAGGGGACCTATATTAACAGGTTAGACTGGGAGAGAGAGGGAGGAGGGGACCTATATTAACAGGTTAGACTGGGAGAGAGAGGGAGGAGGGGACCTATATTAACAGGTTAGACTGGGAGAGAGAGAGAGGGGACCTATATTAACAGGTTAGACTGGGAGAGGGAGGGGACCTATATTAACAGGTTAGACTGGGAGAGGGAGGGGACCTATATTAACAGGTTAGACTGGGAGAGAGAGGGAGGAGGGGACATATATTAACAGGTTAGACTGGGAGAGAGAGGGAGGAGGGGACCTATATTAACAGGTTAGACTGGGAGAGAGAGGGAGGAGGGGACCTATATTAACAGGTTAGACTGGGAGAGAGAGAGAGGAGGGGACCTATATTAACAGGTTAGACTGGGAGAGAGAGAGAGGAGGGGACCTATATTAACAGGTTAGACTGGGAGAGAGGGAAAAGGGGACCTATATTAACAGGTTAGACTGGGAGAGAGGGAAAAGGGGACCTATATTAACAGGTTAGACTGGGAGAGAGAGGGAGGGGACCTATATTAACAGGTTAGACTGGGAGAGAGGGAAAAGGGGACCTATATTAACAGGTTAGACTGGGAGAGAGAGGGAGGAGGGGACCTACATGAACAGGTTAGACTGGGAGAGGGAGGGACGAGGGGACCTATATTAACTCTCTCTCTCTCCCTCCAACAGGTCTCAGTCCCAGTCTCCTATATATTAACTCTCTCTCTCTCCAACAGGCCTCAGTCCCAGTCTCCTATATATTAACTCTCTCTCTCTCTCTCTCTCTCTCTCTCTCTCTCTCCAACAGGTCTCAGTCCCAGTCTCCTATATATTATCTCTCTCTCTCTCTCTCTCTCTCTCTCTCTCTCTCTCTCTCTCTCTCTCTCTCTCTCCAACAGGTCTCAGTCCCAGTCTCCTATATATTAACTCTCTGTCTCTCCAACAGGCCTCAGTCCCAGTCTCCTATATATTAACTCTCTCTCTCTCTCCAACAGGCCGCAGTCCCAGTCTCCTATATATTAACTCTCTCTCTCTCTCCAACAGGCCTCAGTCCCAGTCTCCTATATATTAACTCTCTCTCTCTCTCTCCAACAGGCCTCAGTCCCAGTCTCCTATATATTATCTCTCTCTCTCTCTCTCCAACAGGTCTCAGTCCCAGTCTCCTATATATTATCTCTCTCTCTCTCTCTCTCTCCAACAGGCCTCAGTCCCAGTCTCCTATATATTAACTCTCTCTCTCTCCAACAGGCCTCAGTCCCAGTCTCCTATATATTAACTCTCTCTCTCTCCAACAGGCCTCAGTCCCAGTCTCCTATATATTAACTCTCTCTCTCTCCAACAGGCCTCAGTCCCAGTCTCCTATATATTAACTCTCTCTCTCTCCAACAGGCCTCAGTCCCAGTCTCCTACACGGTGACTCCTGTCCCTTCTCATCATGGTCTGGTAACTCCTCTGTATACAGGACAGCACCTCCCTCCTGTCTGCTCCTCTCAACAACAGATCCCAGCCTGCAGTGTGGTCTTCAGTACAGGACAACACTACCACCCTGTGAGTAGAGACAGTAGTGTGTGTGTGTGTCGTCTTCAGGACAACACTACCACCCTGTGAGTAGAGACAGTAGTGTGTGTGTGTGTCGTCTTCAGGACAACACTACCACCCTGTGAGTAGAGACAGTAGTGTGTGTGTGTGTCGTCTTCAGGACAACACTACCACCCTGTGAGTAGAGACAGTAGTGTGTGTGTGTGTGTCGTCTTCAGGACAACACTACCACCCTGTGAGTAGAGACAGTAGTGTGTGTGTGTGTCGTCTTCAGGACAACACTACCACCCTGTGAGTAGAGACAGTAGTGTGTGTGTGTGTCGTCTTCAGGACAACACTACCACCCTGTGAGTAGAGACAGTAGTGTGTGTGTGTCGTCTTCAGGACAACACTACCACCCTGTGAGTAGAGACAGTAGTGTGTGTGTGTGTGTGTGTGTCGTCTTCAGGACAACACTACCACCCTGTGAGTAGAGACAGTAGTGTGTGTGTGTGTGTGTGTGTGTGTGTCGTCTTCAGGACAACACTACCACCCTGTGAGTAGAGACAGTAGTGTGTGTGTGTGTGTCGTCTTCAGGACAACACTACCACCCTGTGAGTAGAGACAGTAGTGTGTGTGTGTGTGTGTGTGTGTCGTCTTCAGGACAACACTACCACCCTGTGAGTAGAGACAGTAGTGTGTGTGTGTGTGTCGTCTTCAGGACAACACTACCACCCTGTGAGTAGAGACAGTAGTGTGTGTGTGTGTGTGTGTGTGTGTGTGTGTGTGTGTGTGTGTGTGTCGTCTTCAGGACAACACTACCACCCTGTGAGTAGAGACAGTAGTGTGTGTGTGTGTGTCGTCTTCAGGACAACACTACCACCCTGTGAGTAGAGACAGTAGTGTGTGTGTGTGTGTGTGTGTGTCGTCTTCAGGACAACACTACCACCCTGTGAGTAGAGACAGTAGTGTGTGTGTCGTCTTCAGGACAACACTACCACCCTGTGAGTAGAGACAGTAGTGTGTGTGTGTGTGTCGTCTTCAGGACAACACTACCACCCTGTGAGTAGAGACAGTAGTGTGTGTGTGTGTGTCGTCTTCAGGACAACACTACCACCCTGTGAGTAGAGACAGTAGTGTGTGTGTGTGTGTGTGTGTGTCGTCTTCAGGACAACACTACCACCCTGTGAGTAGAGACAGTAGTGTGTGTGTGTGTGTCGTCTTCAGGACAACACTACCACCCTGTGAGTAGAGACAGTAGTGTGTGTGTGTGTGTGTGTCGTCTTCAGGACAACACTACCACCCTGTGAGTAGAGACAGTAGTGTGTGTGTGTCGTCTTCAGGACAACACTACCACCCTGTGAGTAGAGACAGTAGTGTGTGTGTGTGTGTGTGTGTGTGTCGTCTTCAGGACAACACTACCACCCTGTGAGTAGAGACAGTAGTGTGTGTGTGTGTGTGTCGTCTTCAGGACAACACTACCACCCTGTGAGTAGAGACAGTAGTGTGTGTGTGTGTGTCGTCTTCAGGACAACACTACCACCCTGTGAGTAGAGACAGTAGTGTGTGTGTGTGTGTGTGTGTGTGTCGTCTTCAGGACAACACTACCACCCTGTGAGTAGAGACAGTAGTGTGTGTGTGTGTGTGTGTGTGTGTCGTCTTCAGGACAACACTACCACCCTGTGAGTAGAGACAGTAGTGTGTGTGTGTGTGTGTGTGTGTCGTCTTCAGGACAACACTACCACCCTGTGAGTAGAGACAGTAGTGTGTGTGTGTGTGTGTGTCGTCTTCAGGACAACACTACCACCCTGTGAGTAGAGACAGTAGTGTGTGTGTGTCGTCTTCAGGACAACACTACCACCCTTTGAGTAGAGACAGTAGTGTGTGTGTGTGTGTCGTCTTCAGGACAACACTACCACCCTGTGAGTAGAGACAGTAGTGTGTGTGTGTGTGTGTCGTCTTCAGGACAACACTACCACCCTGTGAGTAGAGACAGTAGTGTGTGTGTGTGTGTGTGTCGTCTTCAGGACAACACTACCACCCTGTGAGTAGAGACAGTAGTGTGTGTGTGTGTGTGTCGTCTTCAGGACAACACTACCACCCTGTGAGTAGAGACAGTAGTGTGTGTGTGTGTGTGTGTGTGTGTGTGTGTGTGTGTCGTCTTCAGGACAACACTACCACCCTGTGAGTAGAGACAGTAGTGTGTGTGTGTGTGTCGTCTTCAGGACAACACTACCACCCTGTGAGTAGAGACAGTAGTGTGTGTGTGTGTGTCGTCTTCAGGACAACACTACCACCCTGTGAGTAGAGACAGTAGTGTGTGTCGTCTTCAGGACAACACTACCACCCTGTGAGTAGAGACAGTAGTGTGTGTGTGTGTGTGTGTGTGTGTGTGTCGTCTTCAGGACAACACTACCACCCTGTGAGTAGAGACAGTAGTGTGTGTGTGTGTGTTTCGTCTTCAGGACAACACTACCACCCTGTGAGTAGAGACAGTAGTGTGTGTGTGTGTGTGTGTGTCGTCTTCAGGACAACACTACCACCCTGTGAGTAGAGACAGTAGTGTGTGTGTGTGTGTCGTCTTCAGGACAACACTACCACCCTGTGAGTAGAGACAGTAGTGTGTGTGTGTGTGTGTGTGTGTCGTCTTCAGGACAACACTACCACCCTGTGAGTAGAGACAGTAGTGTGTGTGTGTGTGTCGTCTTCAGGACAACACTACCACCCTGTGAGTAGAGACAGTAGTGTGTGTGTCGTCTTCAGGACAACACTACCACCCTGTGAGTATAGACAGTAGTGTGTGTGTGTGTGTCGTCTTCAGGACAACACTACCACCCTGTGAGTAGAGACAGTAGTGTGTGTGTGTGTCGTCTTCAGGACAACACTACCACCCTGTGAGTAGAGACAGTAGTGTGTGTGTGTGTCGTCTTCAGGACAACACTACCACCCTGTGAGTAGAGACAGTAGTGTGTGTGTGTGTCGTCTTCAGGACAACACTACCACCCTGTGAGTAGAGACAGTAGTGTGTGTGTGTGTCGTCTTCAGGACAACACTACCACCCTGTGAGTAGAGACAGTAGTGTGTGTGTGTGTGTGTCGTCTTCAGGACAACACTACCACCCTGTGAGTAGAGACAGTAGTGTGTGTGTCGTCTTCAGGACAACACTACCACCCTGTGAGTAGAGACAGTAGTGTGTGTGTGTGTGTGTGTGTGTGTGTGTCGTCTTCAGTACAACACTACCACCTTAACGACAGTCCTTGAAATGGTTCTCCTGGGTCATGTTCAAGAGGGCACAACATTTATAACCTTTCAGATACAAATGTCTAGTCTGGTACCAGTCAGTCATTCCACTCCTTGGTCTAGTCTGGTACCAGTCAATAGTCATTTCACTCCTTTGTCTAGTATGGTACCAGTCAGCTGTCATTTCACTCCTTGGTCTAGTCTGGTACCAGTCATCTATCATTTCACTCCTTGGTCTAGTCTGGTACCAGTCAGCTGTCGTTCCACTCCTTGGTCTAGTCTGGTACCAGTCAGCTATCATTCCACTCCTTGGTCTAGTCTGGTACCAGTCAGCTATCATTCCACTCCTTGGTCTAGTCTGGTACCAGTCAGCTATCATTCCACTCCTTGGTCTAGTCTGGTACCAGTCAGCTATCATTTCACTCCTTGGTCTAGTATGGTACCAGTCAGTCATTCAACTCCTTGGTCTAGTCTGGTACCAGTCAGCTATCATTCCACTCCTTGGTCTAGTCTGGTACCAGTCAATACTCATTTCACTCCTTGGTCTTGTCTGGTACCAGTCAGCTATCATTCCACTCCTTGGTCTAGTCTGGTACCAGTCAGCTATCATTCCACTCCTTGGTCTAGTCTGGTACTAGTCAGCTATCATTCCACTCCTTGGTCTAGTCTGGTACCAGTCAGCTGTCATTCCACTCCTTGGTCTAGTCTGGTACCAGTCAGCTATCGTTCCACTCCTTGGTCTAGTCTGGTACCAGTCAGCTATCGTTCCATTCCTTGGTCTAGTCTGGTACCAGTCAGCTATCTTTCCATTCCTTGTTTTTAGTCTGGTACCAGTCAGCTATCGTTCCATTCCTTGGTCTAGTCTGGTACCAGTCAGCTGTCATTTCACTCCTTGGTCTAGTCTGGTACCAGTCAGCTATCGTTCCACTCCTTGGTCTAGTCTGGTACCAGTCAGCTATCGTTCCAATCCTTGGTCTAGTCTGGTACCAGTCAGCTGTCATTCCACTCCTTGGTCTGGTACCAGTCAATAGTCATTTCACTCCTTGGTCTAGTCTGGTACCAGTCAGCTATCATTCCACTCCTTGGTCTGGTACCAGTCAGCTATCATTCCACTCCTTGGTCTAGTCTGGTACCAGTCAGCAGTCATTCCACTCCTTGGTCTAGTCTGGTACCAGTCAGCTATCATTTCACTCCTTGGTCTAGTCTGGTACCAGTCAGCTGTCATTCCACTCCTTGGTCTAGTCTGGTACCAGTCAGTCATTCAACTCCTTGGTCTAGTCTGGTACCAGTCAGCTATCATATCACTCCTTGGTCTAGTCTGGTACCAGTCAATAGTCATATCACTCCTTGGTCTAGTCTGGTACCAGTCAGCTGTCATTTCACTCCTTGGTCTAGTCTGGTACCAGTAATCTGTCATTCCACTCCTTGGTCTAGTCTGGTACCAGACAGCTATCATTCCACTCCTTGGTCTAGTCTGGTACCAGTCAGCTGTCATTCCACTCCTTGGTCTAGTCTGGTACCAGTCAGCTGTCGTTCCACTCCTTGGTCTAGTCTGGTACCAGTCAGCTGTCATTCCACTCCTTGGTCTAGTCTGGTACCAGTCAGCTATCATTTCACTCCTTGGTCTAGTCTGGTACCAGTCAGCTGTCATTCCACTCCTTGGTCTAGTCTGGTACCAGTCAGCTATCATTTCACTCCTTGGTCTAGTCTGGTACCAGTCAGCTGTCATTTCACTCCTTGGTCTAGTCTGGTACCAGTCAGCTGTCATTCCACTCCTTGGTCTAGTCTGGTACCAGTCAGCTGTCATTCCACTCCTTGCTTGCTTGTGTTTGCTGACCCCTGGTGGCAAAAATAATTAAATGCAGATATATATCATTGACATGCACAGTAGTATCAAACCTCACTTTCTCTCACTCTCCCCCTCCCTCTCCCTCCCACTCTCCCTCTCCCTCCCTCTCCCTCCCTCTCTCCATCTCTCCCCCTCTCCCTCCCCCTCCCTCTCTCCATCTCTCTCTTTCAGATGCTGGGGGCGTGTTCGGTGCAGCATTTACCTGTGCCCTACTCCTTTCCCTCCCTCCTCTCCAGTGATCCCCCTTTCCTCCTCCCCCCTCCCCACCTCTCTCACCACCCCCCCCACCTCCCTCCACCTGGACACTTCCTTCCCTTCCCGACACAACAGTCCAGATCGGTAAGAAACACATCACTCTGATTTTCATTATAATCAGGAATTGTATTTATGACGGTTTCTCCAAGTACCCAGTCTAGTTTGTTTTTAATGTCTGTGTTTCTCCAAGGATCCACTCTAGTTTGTTTTTAATGTCTGTGTTTCTCCAAGGATCCACTCTAGTTTGTTTTTAATATCCTGCAATAGATGTAATGACCCTTTAACCACCTAGGTAGTGGTATTCTATTTATTTAACCTTTTTATTTAACTAGGCAAGTCAGTTAGCAAATTCTTATTTACAATGACGGCCTACCCTGTCCAAACCCTCCCCTAACCCGGACGACACTGGGCCAATTGTGTGCCGCCCAATGGGACTACCCAGGCCCTTTAACCATTAAGGTAGTGGTGCTGCCCAGGCCCTTTAACCATTAAGGTAGTGGTGCTGCCCGGGCCCTTTAACCATTAAGGTAGTGGTGCTGTCCGGGCCCTTTAACCATTAAGGTAGTGGTGCTGTCCGGGCCCTTTAACCATTAAGGTAGTGGTGCTGCCCGGGCCCTTTAACCATTAAGGTAGTGGTGCTGTCCGGGCCCTTTAACCATTAAGGTAGTGGTGCTGCCCGGGCCCTTTAACCATTAAGGTAGTGGTGCTGCCCGGGCCCTTTAACCATTAAGGTAGTGGTGCTGCCCGGGCCCTTTAACCATGTTTGTAATGTTGAATCAGTATTGTTACTACATGGTTGGATAAGTTGCTGCTGTTTTGCTTAAGCATTCTGTGACTAAGTCAGTCTCATATTCACATCTTAAATTGCTTTCTATTCACAATGTGCTCACTTTGACTTGAATTATAATTAGTCAAAGTGACTTGACATACGTTTTAGAATCTATTATAAACTTTTCCCCAGGCCTAGAGAACCCTTGAAACTAGAGAACAAGTTGTAACAGCACATAATCCCCTTGTATGCCAATGACCCTTCATAGCCCTTTTTGTATGCCCCTTTAATATGCCTATGACCCTTCATAGCCCTTTTTGTAGGCATGTTAAAAGGGCATATGACCCTTCATAGCCCTTTTTGTATGCTTATGACCCTTCATAACCCTTTGTATCCCTGTCATAGCCGTTGCAGAGGATAGAGAACGAGGTGGAGCTGCTTGGAGAGCACCTGTCTGTGGGAGGGGGGTTCAACTACCCTCATGGAGGACACCACCCCTCCTCCCTGCCCCCCTCCACACCCCTCCAGTTCCTGTCTCATCACGACTCCCTGTCACAGGAGCTGTTCGGAGTGGTAAGACGCCCCCCCCCCCCCCCCCCCCCCCCCCAGTACCTCTCTCACCCTTCCTCCCTGCCCCCCTCCAGTTCCTCTCTCACCCTTCCTCCCTGCCCCCCTCCAGTTCCTCTCTCACCCTTCCTCCCTGCCCCCCTCCAGTTCCTCTCTCATCACGACTCCCTGTCACAGGAGCTGTTCACCCACACCTCATGCTAGCCATCAAAACACCTGCCCAAGGGCTGTCTTGCACGGCCACTCGTCTAAGTATTTGTATTTATTAAGGATCCCATTTAGTTCCTGCAAAGGCAGCAGCTACTCTTCCTGGGGTTTATTATGGATCCCCATTAGTTCCTGCCAAGGCAGCAGCTACTCTTCCTGGGGTTTATTGTGGATCCCCATTAGTTCCTGCCAAGGCAGCAGCTACTCTTCCTGGGGTTTATTGTGGATCCCCATTAGTTCCTGCCAAGGCAGCAGCTACTCTTCCTGGGGTTTATTGTGGATCCCCATTAGTTCCTGCCAAGGCAGCAGCTACTCTTCCTGGGGTTTATTATGGATCCCCATTAGTTCCTGCCAAGGCAGCAGCTACTCATAATAACACTATGTACACACAGATGGAGAACACCATGTGACAATAACACTATGTACACACAGATGGAGAACACCATGTGACAGTAACACTATGTACACACAGATGGAGAACACCATGTGACAGTAACACTATGTACACACAGATGGAGAACACCATGTGACAGTAACACTATGTACACACAGATGGAGAACACCATGTGACAGTAACACTATGTACACACAGATGGAGAACACCATGTGACAGTAACACTATGTACACACAGATGGAGAACAACATGTGACAGTAACACTATGTACACACAGATGGAGAACACCATGTGACAGTAACACTATGTACACACAGATGGAGAACACCATGTGACAGTAACACTATGTACACACAGATGGAGAACACCATGTGACAGTAACACTATGTACACACAGATGGAGAACACCATGTGACAGTAACACTATGTACACACAGATGGAGAACACCATGTGACAGTAACACTATGTACACACAGATGGAGAACACCATGTGACAGTAACACTATGTACACACAGATGGAGAACACCATGTGA
This sequence comes from Salvelinus fontinalis, assembly GCF_029448725.1. Lineage (NCBI taxonomy): Eukaryota > Metazoa > Chordata > Actinopteri > Salmoniformes > Salmonidae > Salvelinus > Salvelinus fontinalis. The sequence goes on from NW_026601293.1 coordinate 54,619, forward strand.
CAGTAACACTATGTACACACAGATGGAGAACACCATGTGACAGTAACACTATGTACACACAGATGGAGAACACCATGTGACAGTAACACTATGTACACACAGATGGAGAACACCATGTGACAGTAACACTATGTACACACAGATGGAGAACACCATGTGACAGTAACACTATGTACACACAGATGGAGAACACCATGTGACAGTAACACTATGTACACACAGATGGAGAACACCATGTGACAGTAACACTATGTACACACAGATGGAGAACACCATGTGACAGTAACACTATGTACACACAGATGGAGAACACCATGTGACAGTAACACTATGTACACACAGATGGAGAACACCATGTGACAGTAACACTATGTACACACAGATGGAGAACACCATGTGACAGTAACACTATGTACACACAGATGGAGAACATCATGTGACAGTAACACTATGTACACACAGATGGAGAACACCATGTGACAGTAACACTATGTACACACAGATGGAGAACACCATGTGACAGTAACACTATGTACACACAGATGGAGAACACCATGTGACAGTAACACTATGTACACACAGATGGAGAACACCATGTGACAGTAACACTATGTACACACAGATGGAGAACACCATGTGACAGTAACACTATGTACACACAGATGGAGAACACCATGTGACAGTAACACTATGTACACACAGATGGAGAACACCATGTGACAGTAACACTATGTACACACAGATGGAGAACACCATGTGACAGTAACACTATGTACACACAGATGGAGAACACCATGTGACAGTAACACTATGTACACACAGATGGAGAACACCATGTGACAGTAACACTATGTACACACAGATGGAGAACACCATGTGACAGTAACACTATGTACACACAGATGGAGAACACCATGTGACAGTAACACTATGTACACACAGATGGAGAACACCATGTGACAGTAACACTATGTACACACAGATGGAGAACACCATGTGACAGTAACACTATGTACACACAGATGGAGAACACCATGTGACAGTAACACTATGTACACACAGATGGAGAACACCATGTGACAGTAACACTATGTACACACAGATGGAGAACACCATGTGACAGTAACACTATGTACACACAGATGGAGAACACCATGTGACAGTAACACTATGTACACACAGATGGAGAACACCATGTGACAGTAACACTATGTACACACAGATGGAGAACACCATGTGACAGTAACACTATGTACACACAGATGGAGAACACCATGTGACAGTAACACTATGTACACACAGATGGAGAACACCATGTGACAGTAACACTATGTACACACAGATGGAGAACACCATGTGACAGTAACACTATGTACACACAGATGGAGAACACCATGTGACAGTAACACTATGTACACACAGATGGAGAACACCATGTGACAGTAACACTATGTACACACAGATGGAGAACACCATGTGACAGTAACACTATGTACACACAGATGGAGAACACCATGTCCTTACCTCTATGAAGGGTTCTTACCGTTCCTTTCTCTGTCCCTCTCCCAGCCGTACCCCCACTTCATGCCTCGGCGAATCACAGGGCGTCGTTACCGCTCCCAGCAGACCGTGCCCCCGGCCCCCTACCACCCAGGCTTCCTGCCTTACTTCCTGTGAGTACTACTTCTTCTCTTGTTGTTGTAGCAGCACCTATGCAGTACATGTTGGAACAAATCATGGGTTTATATTGTATAATACTGTATGATGTTATATTAGGCATTGTGATCATTTTGTTTATTGAAATGTACCCCCTCTCCCTCCCCTGTCTCTCCATCTCTCCCCCTCCTGTCTCTCAGGTCGATGCTTCCAGTGGTTCCTACAGTCGGTCCTACCATCAGTCTAGAGTTAGATGTGGATGATGGAGAGGTAGAGAACTATGAAGTAAGCTAGCCACAGAGCTAACTATACATCTATATGGTCTAGTGTAGTGGAGGTAAGCTAGCCACAGAGCTAACTATACATCTATATGGTCTAGTGTAGTGGAGGTAAGCTAGCCACAGAGCTAACTATACATCTATATGGTGTAGTGTAGTGGAGGTAAGCTAGCCACAGAGCTAACTATACATCTATATGGTGTAGTGGAGGTAAGCTAGCCACAGAGCTAACTATACATCTATATGGTGTAGTGGAGGTAAGCTACCCACAGAGCTAACTATACATCTATATGGTGTAGTGGAGGTAAGCTAGCCACAGAGGTAACTATACATCTCTATGGTGTAGTGGAGGTAAGCTAGCCACAGAGGTAACTATACATCTCTATGGTGTAGTGGAGGTAAGCTACCCACAGAGCTAACTATACATCTATATGGTGTAGTGGAGGTAAGCTAGCCACAGAGGTAACTATACATCTATATGGTGTAGTGGAGGTAAGCTACCCACAGAGCTAACTATACATCTATATGGTGTAGTGGAGGTAAGCTAGCCCACAGAGCTAACTATACATCTATATGGTGTAGTGGAGGTAAGCTACCCACAGAGCTAACTATACATCTATATGGTGTAGTGGAGGTAAGCTACCCACAGAGCTAACTATACATCTATATGGTGTAGTGGAGGTAAGCTAGCCCACAGAGCTAACTATACATCTACATGGTCTAGTGGAGGTAATCTAGCCACAGATCTAACTATACATCTATATGGTGTAGTGTAGTGGAGGTAAGCTAGCCACAGAGCTAACTATACATCTACATGGTCTAGTCAACTCTAATGTAGTGGAGGTAGTTTTAATGAACTAGTCTAGTGTTGGCTGACACATCTAGCCTCGTGTTAGTTCCAATAGCTAATGCCTAGGCTTCAGCTCAGTGGGCTAAAACGATTAAAACCTGTTGATTGGTGTGTAGATGTACACTATATCATGTTCTGCATAGTGTACATCAATCCAATGCTGTTATGTCCTCAAGGGCGAGGGAATGAACGCACCAAGGGTAGATGGGAGGACAACAAGAAGTTATCTTGTGTAGGTAGACCGGCTCTTCTCTGACCTCTAACCTTTAACCCCCCTGTCTGACCTCCAGGCCCTGTTGAACCTAGCAGAGCGTCTGGGCGAGGCCAAACCCAGAGGACTGACCAAGGCTGACATAGAACAGCTTCCCTCCTACCGCTTCAACCCCAACAACCACCAGTCAGAACAGACACTGTGAGTAGAGTCCCTTCAACAACCACCACCAGTCAGAACAGACACTGTGAGTAGAGTCCCTTCAACCACCAGTCAGAACAGACACTGTGAGTAGAATCCCTTCAACAACCACCAGTCAGAACAGACACTGTGAGTAGAGTCCCTTCAACAACCACCAGTCAGAACAGACACTGTGAGTAGAATCCCTTCAACAACCACCAGTCAGAACAGACACTGTGAGTAGAGTCCCTTCAACAACCACCACCAGTCAGAACAGACACTGAGTAGAGTCCCTTCAACAACCACCACCAGTCAGAACAGACACTGTGAGTAGAGTCCCTTCAACAACCACCAGTCAGAACAGACACTGTGAGTAGAGTCCCTTCAACAACCACCAGTCAGAACAGACACTGTGAGTAGAGTCCCTTCAACAACCACCACCAGTCAGAACAGACACTGTGAGTAGAGTCCCTTCAACAACACCACCAGTCAGAACAGACACTGTGAGTAGAGTCCCTTCAACAACCACCAGTCAGAACAGACACTGTGAGTAGAGTCCCTTCAACAACCACCACCAGTCAGAACAGACACTGTGAGTAGAGTCCCTTCAACAACAACCACCAGTCAGAACAGACACTGTGAGTAGAGTCCCTTCAACAACCACCAGTCAGAACAGACACTGTGAGTAGAGTCCCTTCAACAACAACCACCAGTCAGAACAGACACTGTGAGTAGAGTCCCTTCAACAAACACCAGTCAGAACAGACGCTGTGAGTAGAGTCCCTTCAACAACAACCACCAGTCAGAACAGACACTGTGAGTAGAGTCCCTTCAACAACCACCAGTCAGAACAGACACTGTGAGTAGAGTCCCTTCAACAACCACCAGTCAGAACAGACACTGTGAGTAGAGTCCCTTCAACAACCACCAGTCAGAACAGACACTGTGAGTAGAGTCCCTTCAACAACAACCAGTCAGAACAGACACTGTGAGTAGAGTCCCTTCAACAACCACCACCAGTCAGAACAGACACTGTGAGTAGAGTCCCTTCAACAACCACCAGTCAGAACAGACACTGTGAGTAGAGTCCCTTCAACAACCACCACCAGTCAGAACAGACACTGTGAGTAGAGTCCCTTCAACAACCACCACCAGTCAGAACAGACACTGTGAGTAGAGTCCCTTCAACAACCACCAGTCAGAACAGACACTGTGAGTAGAGTCCCTTCAACAACCACCACCAGTCAGAACAGACACTGTGAGTAGAGTCCCTTCAACAACAACCACCAGTCAGAACAGACACTGTGAGTAGAGTCCCTTCAACAACCACCAGTCAGAACAGACACTGTGAGTAGAGTCCCTTCAACAACCACCAGTCAGAACAGACACTGTGAGTAGAATCCCTTCAACAACCACCAGTCAGAACAGACACTGTGAGTAGAGTCCCTTCAACAACCACCAGTCAGAACAGACACTGTGAGTAGAGTCCCTTCAACAACCACCAGTCAGAACAGACACTGTGAGTAGAGTCCCTTCAACAACCACCACCAGTCAGAACAGACACTGTGAGTAGAGTCCCTTCAACAACCACCACCAGTCAGAACAGACACTGTGAGTAGAGTCCCTTCAACAACCACCAGTCAGAACAGACACTGTGAGTAGAGTCCCTTCAACAACACCACCAGTCAGAACAGACACTGTGAGTAGAGTCCCTTCAACAACCACCACCAGTCAGAACAGACACTGTGAGTAGAGTCCCTTCAACAACAACCACCAGTCAGAACAGACACTGTGAGTAGAGTCCCTTCAACAACCACCAGTCAGAACAGACACTGTGAGTAGAGTCCCTTCAACAACCACCACCAGTCAGAACAGACACTGTGAGTAGAGTCCCTTCAACAACAACCACCAGTCAGAACAGACACTGTGAGTAGAGTCCCTTCAACAACCACCAGTCAGAACAGACACTGTGAGTAGAGTCCCTTCAACAACAACCACCAGTCAGAACAGACACTGTGAGTAGAGTCCCTTCAACAAACACCAGTCAGAACAGACGCTGTGAGTAGAGTCCCTTCAACAACAACCACCAGTCAGAACAGACACTGTGAGTAGAGTCCCTTCAACAACCACCAGTCAGAACAGACACTGTGAGTGGAGTCCCTTCAACAACCACCAGTCAGAACAGACACTGTGAGTAGAGTCCCTTCAACAACCACCAGTCAGAACAGACACTGTGAGTAGAGTCCCTTCAACAACACACCAGTCAGAACAGACACTGTGAGTAGAGTCCCTTCAACAACCACCACCAGTCAGAACAGACACTGTGAGTAGAGTCCCTTCAACAACCACCAGTCAGAACAGACACTGTGAGTAGAGTCCCTTCAACAACACCACCAGTCAGAACAGACACTGTGAGTAGAGTCCCTTCAACAACCACCACCAGTCAGAACAGACACTGTGAGTAGAGTCCCTTCAACAACACCACCAGTCAGAACAGACACTGTGAGTAGAGTCCCTTCAACAACCCACCAGTCAGAACAGACACTGTGAGTAGAGTCCCTTCAACAACCACCACCAGTCAGAACAGACACTGTGAGTAGAGTCCCTTCAACAACACCACCAGTCAGAACAGACACTGTGAGTAGAGTCCCTTCAACAACCACCACCAGTCAGAACAGACACTGTGAGTAGAGTCCCTTCAACAACAACCACCAGTCAGAACAGACACTGTGAGTAGAGTCCCTTCAACAACCACCAGTCAGAACAGACACTGTGAGTAGAGTCCCTTCAACAACCACCACCAGTCAGAACAGACACTGTGAGTAGAGTCCCTTCAACAACACCACCAGTCAGAACAGACACTGTGAGTAGAGTCCCTTCAACAACCACCAGTCAGAACAGACACTGTGAGTAGAGTCCCTTCAACAACAACCACCAGTCAGAACAGACACTGTGAGTAGAGTCCCTTCAACAACACCACCAGTCAGAACAGACACTGTGAGTAGAGTCCCTTCAACAACAACCACCAGTCAGAACAGACACTGTGAGTAGAGTCCCTTCAACAACCACCAGTCAGAACAGACACTGTGAGTAGAGTCCCTTCAACAACCACCAGTCAGAACAGACACTGTGAGTAGAGTCCCTTCAACAACACCACCAGTCAGAACAGACACTGTGAGTAGAGTCCCTT